>NC_084793.1:188321921-188623186 GCF_963169125.1 Humulus lupulus | reverse complement strand
ATCACATCCCGGGCAGCAGACGATGACCATTCAGGGCGAAAGCGAGGAACCCCAGGAAATGAGAACTAGCTCTGGGATAGAGGAATCTCGGCCGGACAACGGCATAGGCACCACCCTGAGTGACGATATCGACCCTAGAATTGGCGAACATAGGTCCGAGCTCTAGGCTATTGAAGAGCTCGAAGAGGTAAATATCGACCCTCAAGAACCTTCGAGGATCGTTAGGCTCGGGAAAAACCTTAGGGACGAGAGAAAGGCGGAGCTGCTGAAATTCCTGCAAGAAAATCTAGACGCTTTCGCCTGGTCTCATGAAGACATGGTGGGGATCAGCCCGAGCATCATCATGCATACCCTCAGCTGGGACAAAATCATGCCTGCGAAGTTGCAGAAACAAAGGTGTTTGGGCACGGCCCGAGCTGCAGCCCTGGAAGAAGAAGTTGCTCGACTTTTAAAATGCGGTTTTATCTGTGAGGCAAAATACCTGATCTGGGTCGCCAATCCTGTTCTGGTTCCGAAGCCCAATGGGAAATGGCGGACTTGTATTGACTTTTCTGACCTGAATAAAGCATGTCCCAAGGATTGCTTCCCCCTACCAAGGATCGACCAGTTGGTGGATGCCACGGTAGGACACGAGCTCATGTCCTTCATGGATGCGTACTCTGGTTACAACCAGATCACTATGAATCCCACGGATCAGGAGCATACCCGCTTCATGACCCCAACCGATGTTTATTGTTACAAAGTCATGCCCTTCGGGCGGAAAAATGCCGGAGCTACATATCAGAGATTGGTCAACAGAATGTTCGTTGATCAGATCGAGAAAAACATGGAAGTCTATGTTGACGACATGTTGGTCAAGTCAAAATCTGCCGATGACCATGTTCCCAATCTGAGAGAATGTTTTGAGATCCTAAGGAAGTACGGTATGAGGTTGAATCCCCAAAAATGTACCTTCGGGGTTGCATCAGGAAAATTTCTGGGTTTCATAGTCAACACCAGAGGAATAGAGGCGAACCCCGACAAAATCAGATCGCTACTCGATATGCCATCACCTCGGTCGCAAAAAGACGTCCAAAGTCTGACAGGAAGGGTGGCAGCCCTTAATCGGTTCATTTCCAAATCTACCGTCAAATGTTTTCCATTCTATAACCTGCTCCGGGGAAATAAAAATTTCAAGTGGACCGAAGAGTGCGAGCGTGCCTTCCTCGACCTAAAAGCACATTTAGCCGAGCCGACCGTATTGTCTAAGCCAACAACAGGAGAGCCTCTTTTTCTTTACCTAGCTCTCACGGAAGATGCGGCTAGCGCCGTGCTGGTCCGGGAAGAGGACCAATCTCAGAAGCCAGTCTATATTCGTTGATGGAAAAAATGGCTTTCTGCCTTATCACGGCCTCCAGAAAGCTCAGGCAGTATTTCCAGTCCCATTCAATCCACATCATAACCGATCAACCTTTAAGGCAGGTACTACAGAAACCTGAGGCATCGGGACGTCTTTTGAAATGGGCTATCGAGCTCAGCCAATTCAAGATATTGTACGTACCACAAACTGCGATCAAAAGCCAAACTCTGGCTGATTTTGTGGCAGAATGCACTGGATTCCAAGAGGAACCGATGGAAGAATCGATGCAGGCCTTGTGGAAAGTCTTTGTGGACGGTTCCTCTAATGAGAACGGGTTCGGAGCTGGAATCATTTTGATATCCCTAAAGGGACATCGTTTCCACTCTGCATTACGATTCGGGCTCGAAGCGTCCAACAACGAGGCCGAGTACGAAGCTTTATTGGCTGAGCTGAGGGTGGCTGGTGCTGAAGGCCAGGGCCATCCAGTGCTATAGCGAATCCCAGCTCGTGGTAAACCAGATATCAGGGGAATACTAAGCGCGGGGAACCAAGATGGCGGCCTACTTGACCAAGGTAAAGAAGGAGATGCCCGAATTTGAGTACAGCCTAGTCGAACAGATCCCTCGGGGGCAGAACGCCAATGTTGATGATACCAGTGGAGTTCTTGGAGAGACCAAGTGTGGTAGAGTATACAGGGGAGATCGAGATGATCGATGCCAGGCCAACCTGGATGACTCCCATAGTCGAGTATCTTACCACAGGGAAGTTACCCGAAGAGCGAAAGGACGCAAGAAAGATACTCTACCAAGCTCCGAGGTACACAGTCATAGACAGAATGTTGTACCAGTGCGGTCTCTCGCTGCCTCTTCTGCAGTGCGTTCTGCCAGAAGAAGCTAAAGCTATTTTGCAGGAGGTGCATGAAGGCTTTTGCAGAGATCACGCTGGGGGGCAAAGTCTGGCCTTGAAGATATTGAGGCAAGGATATTATTGGCCCACTTTATCAAAGGACTCAATTTCTTATGTCCGAAAGTGTGACAAGTGCCAACGGTTCACCACGATCGCCCGAGTTCCACCAGTCGAGCTGAAGATGATCTCGTCCTCGTGGTCGTTTGCGGTTTGGGGAATTGACTTAGTTGGAGCCCTACCCACGGGAAAAGGAGGAGTTCGCTATGCGGTTGTGGTTGTTGACTACTTCACGAAGTGGGCAGAAGCAGAGCCCCTGGCGACAATAACATCAAAGAGAGTCCTTGATTTTGTGGTTAAGAATATTGTCTGTCAGTTCAGACTGCCAAGGAAGATCGTGTCAGACAACGGAACCCAGTTTGATAGCGACCTCTTCACAAAATTTTGTGGGAGGCATGGCATAATTAAAAAAATTTCCTCAGTGGCTTACCCCCAGGCTAATGGGCAGGTCGAGGCTGTGAACAAGATGCTCAAGGAAAGTCTTAAGAAGAAGCTGGACGAGGCCAAGGGAGTTTGGCCCGAGTAGCTCTCACAGGTGGTATGGGCGTACCGGACCTCGCACCGAAATTCGACGGGGCACACCCATTTTTCCTTGACTTTCGGGGGTGAAGCCATCCTTCCTGTTGAAACAAAGGTGGCCTCGCATATGGTCTAAGCCTTCAGCCAAGAGCAGAATGACGAATTGCTCAGCACGTCCCTCGACCTGATTGATGAAAAGCGAGAAGATTCACAGCTACGCCTCACACATTATCAACAAAAGATCACTCGTTACTTTAATTCAAAGGTTAAAAGGCGTGCTTTTGAATTGGGAGACCTGGTACTTCGAAGGGTGTTTTTAGCGGGCAAGGACCCCAAAGATGGTTCCTTAGGCCTGAACTGGGAAGGGTCCTATCATATCATCGAAATCGTACAAGAAGGCACTTTCAAGTTAGCTCGACTTAATGGAGAAATGGTGCCACGGACTTGGAATGCTGTGCGTTTGAGAAAATATTATCAGTGATCAAATCAGTCCTTTATGTAAGGCTTGCGTATAAAAGCCAATTAGCTATATGTATAAAAAAAGTTATAATGGTTTATTAGTTCATTTTTGTCTGTACGATTTTGTTTGTGTAATTAGTTCAAGTAGCCACGCAAGTCCACTTCCTGGTTACTTGGGGGCAGATCACCCGACGAGGTTCTAAAACTTAGAAGTTGGTTAAATTGATTAACCAAGTGTTTTTTAGAAAAACACGAGGTGTCGATAAAAGTAACGCGAACTAAGTTTTTAAAATTAAATATCCTGGACCCGACCAGGTTCTAAAACTTAGAAGTTGGTTAAATTGATTAACCAAGTGTTTTTTTAGAAAAACACGAGGTGTCGATAAAACTAACGCAAACTAAGTTTTTAAAATTAAATATCCTGGACCCGACCAGGTTCTAAAACTTAGAAGTTGGTTAAATTGATTAACCAAGTGTTTTTTAGAAAAACACGAGGTGTCGATAAAACTAACGCGAACTAAGATTTTAAAATTAAATGTCCTGGACCCGACCAGGTTCTAAAACTTAGAAGTTGGTTAAATTTATTAACCAAGTGTTTTTTGGAAAAATACGAGGTGTCAATAAAACTAACGCGAACTAAGTTTTTAAAATTAAATATCCCGGACACGACCAGGTTCCAAAAACTTGGAAGTTGATTAAATTGACTAGCAATGTTTCGCCTACTCTAAAGGAAAAATGGTCAATAAAACTAACACGAACTAAGTTTCTACCAAACACATCATAAAATATAAAAAAAAAGATTGAACAAGTAAAACTTGAAATAACTAAAATTAATAAATTGTTTCGAGGAGAAAAACCCCGTGCTAAATATTTACAAACAAAAAGTACAAATACAAAGAAAAACTCTCTAGGCTCCCCCAGGCCGCTCTGAGGACGTCACCTCCTCAGTCTCCTGCTCGCCCGCAGCAGAGGTCTCCTTAGTCTCGGTCAGCGCCTGCAGCTCCTGTTGCAGCTGAGCCTTGAACTTCTCAAGGTAATGCCCCCATGCATCAGAGGCCATGAAGGAGAATTTGTCGTCCTAGTTTAAGGCCCAGCAGTGATACAGCATACTCTCCATGGAGGACGTCGATGCCTTCTTCTCCTCCAGAATGGCCGCCTCGACCTCCAATAGTTTTGCCTTGGCCCCTTCGAGCTTGGCTTGAAGGGCTACCAGGGCCGCCTTCGCCGCCTGCTCGCCTTCTCGGGCAGTGGTTAAAGCGGTCTCCGCCACTTGTTCACTCGCATGGGCCGCTTCCAAAGCAGCCTTGGCGCTCTGTTCACTCTATTGAGAGGCGGCGAAAGCAGCTTGGGCCGCAGTCAGCTTGACCTTGAGTTCTTCGTTCCTGGCTCGGGCCCGAGATATGTTGTGGTGTTGGGCCAAGACCGCCTACAAAAAGCAAAGAAATAGTTAGGTGCATACCAGAAAAATAAAATACATATAATAAAAGCAAGGTTAGAGGAAATGCTTACTGTGAGGTTCATCCCCAGGGCAGACTCCATGACATTCACCGGGCTCCTCTCCTCAATCGCCCTCAGGTCGTGGGGCTTGGCCTTGTAAAAGTGCTCCATCGAGTAGTTCGCCATCTCGTAGACGGTCCCCCGAAAAGTGTCAAGAATCAGCTCCAGATCCTGGGGGTTGACGGGGATGTGAGCAGTGGCGACAGGGACCACTGGAGCTTGAGGACCAACTGGTGCTACCAGTTCCCGAGCAGGAGGTGGAGGAAGGCGAGGAAGGGGCACAGGTGGAACTTTTTCCCGGGGGCTGCGGCAGGCGGAGCTCCTGAGCCCGAGCCTTTCCCCTTAGCTGGGGATTGGGAGGTAGTCGCAGGCGGGGCGGCGTTTTCTTTGAAGAAGGTCGAAGCCTCTCGACAAGGGGGCCCTCGCTGGACCTCCCTTCTTGGAACATCAAGCAGATGTCAGGTTCCCCTCTCTATGCCATCTCCTCGCTTGAAAAAAGAATGGGAAATGCGTTAAGAATGCATGTACATTCTTCAAAAAATATAATAATAAATACACAAGAAGTAGCAAAATTCCTACCCTCCGAGCTAGAGGAAGAGTCTATTTCCACGACCTCTGGCCTCGGAGCTGCTACAGGGGAAAGAGAGTCTAAATCAACCACTTCTTGGATTAGGGGAGGTTTCGGGTCAGGCTCTACCTCGGGATTGGATTCCTCCACGTATTGCCTAAGTCCAGGAGCGACTATACCCTCGAGAAGGGAGGACGACGACCTAAGGTTGGTCCCATACTCCTCAAAAAAGGCCGACCTAAAAGACAAAGTGTTGTCCACTATTACAGTACCCCTAGGACGACCCATGTCATGACACAACACGAATTGATCTACGCATTGGAGTAAGGTTATGTCTCGGTCTGGGTCATTTTGGTGGTGATGCACGAGCTGGTTTGGGTTAAACCTAACTAACCTAAGG
Source organism: Humulus lupulus (assembly GCF_963169125.1). Taxonomy (NCBI): domain Eukaryota; kingdom Viridiplantae; phylum Streptophyta; class Magnoliopsida; order Rosales; family Cannabaceae; genus Humulus; species Humulus lupulus. The sequence goes on along the minus strand of NC_084793.1, from coordinate 188,617,441 downwards.
TCTACGGCTGCCCTATCTAAGTCCCAAAAGGGGTATGGGTTACCTTGGCCGGAGGGGCCGGCTGCTGCCCCTGATTGAGCTCGGTCCAAATCGGGGTCCCAAGCAGCCTCCGGAGCTTGTCTCTTCCGTACGAGCAGCACCTCAGCCTCCTCTTCTTGATCGTCACCACCATCGTCCGCAGCATCACTCTCGGGAATAGGTGCCAACACGCGGGCTGCTGGATGAGTGGCCCGTGTCCTCCTCAAGGCCAGAGTCTGGCCTGCGGAGATTAACTTACACGCCAACATTGTGTCATCACACACGAGCTGGAGGTAGTCCTTCTCACTGGGCGGGAGCCCCACCAGGGTATCGTATTGACCCCCAAAGGTCACAGATTTGGCCGTCCTCACAAAAATGGCTGCATGAGGAGGCTCCAGTCAGTAAACGCGCGAAAAGAAAAAGAAAAAAAATTACGCGAGCTGAAGATAGAAAGCTTATGAGGACGGTTAAAGTAATGGTACTCGCAATTGCGAAACCCATTCGACATAAAGAATTGATCTTTGAAGTCATTGGGATGGCTGGGAAGTTCGATCACTGCGGATGAGTTCGGGAAGCGAGTCAGGTAGTAAAACCCATCACCTCGTCCCTTTTGATCCGGGCTGGCCTTGAGGCAGAAGAAGTAGAGGATGTCGGTCGGGGTAGGGACTTCCTACTCGTGCTTCAGAAAGAAATACCTCAGCCCCGCCAGTACACGGTAGGAATTCGAAGGTAGTTGAAGTGGTGCCAACTTTACATAGTTGAGAAAGTCGGCAAAATATTGATCTAGGGGGAGGAAGGCCCCGGCCCTGAGATGCTCATCGCTCCAGGCCGCGAAGTCTTCATCGAGGGGTGCGCAGCTCCTCTCACCCTCCAAGGGAGGTCGAGCAATAAGGACGTCGGTCCCAACCTCTATGTTATGGGACAGCACTATCTTATTGACCCTCCCTTGGGTCGTGATCTTCGAGGCTATCCTCTCCACCTCAAAGAAATCATCAGGTCCCACTTCGATCTCCTTCTCCACCGTGGGACCGAACTGGGAGATGGGAGACTCCACCACGACCTCCTTTCCTCTGCTGGATTGTTGGGACAACGAGACGGCTGCGCTTTTCTTAGACACATTCCTTTTGGGCCCCATCTGATCGCCTAGCGAACAAGAACGATGAAAAACTTAGTAGGCGACCTAAAAGCTATGAAAGGACAAACAGCGCAAGAAGAACAAGGGTTTTTTGTGCATGAGCTAAGGTAATCTCAGCCCGCGGTGCGAGGCCACGCGCCCGACGTTCCAACGGATCCCTGATATTTAGGGATCCTTGTGTTAGGAGGGTCAGGTTATTACTTGCCTTAGGGGAGAGGTTTTGAGAGAGAAACCACCTAGGAAGCGTGACCCCTAAGCTACCCGGTTTTGCACCCTAAAAACCTCTCATCTTCCATATCCAGAATGGGTATTTCCTAAAATTACCCAGAAATATTACCCACAAATTTACCCAGAAATTACCTAGTTGTGAGCATCGCAATCCTAGACATGTTTTGGGTCTCCTCAATATGCCTAGAATCGGAACTTATGCCCCAAAAGACCAGCCAAAAATAACCTATTGTTTACGACTATGAGATGTAGGTTTGCATAACAAAGAAAAAGGGAAATCAAAACATACAACGAGTAGGAAACTTACAATGTATTTTCCAAATGAAGGTTGCTGACGGCGTAGAAGTAGGAGTCCTGGAAGATTCCTTAAGGATGGACTTCTGAAAGGTTCTTGTGGCAATAATATGGGGATTCCTGATATGATAAGCAGACGAAGAAGAAGAAGAAGAAGAGCTTTTTAAATTTTGAAAGAGAGAAAATAAAGGAAAATTCCGAATGAAGGGTGATAAGCTGAAAACTGCCAGCCTTATTTATATGTAAGAGGCATGAGGAAACGAAGACCGTTCGATTAAATTAATGCGAGATACGAGGGTCATAACTCGAAAGAAGAAACGACAGCAAAAAGCTGGCAAGGCCATTTAATTTGATCCTCGAAACCCGAACAGACGCCAATCACGGCGTTCCACGTGTCCGATACTCAAGTAACACACAGGGTCTGGATAATCGAAAAGGAAGTTTAAAATCCCCCACTGTGAAAGACGAAAGTGACATCACAGATCACGGGTAGGGGCTTGGGGGGAAAATGTACGCCCTAAGTATCAGCACGTACCTTTTTGAGACAGCTCGAGAGAAGCGAACTAATAAAGGGCCATAACCGAGGTGCCACGTGTTCACCGTTCATCCTAAACAAATAGCTCGAGCTGGCGGATCGTTTAGCTGTTTATCACTTGGAACCATTGTCAACATGGCATCAAAAGACGCGAGCTAGCACTACATTAAGCTCGTTGTATATCAGAGGCCTGACATATCCCAGGATCCTTATAAAGTCAACCACACAATATAAATGTGCGTATAATAGACATCACGTGTCTGTTTTATTCCCAAATTCCCGGTTACGCAATATAAACGTGCGTGATCAGACATCCCACACCTGATTTAGGCCATGCGGCCCATTATCTATTTTTACCTACTGATTAGACCACACTTCAGTGTAAGGTTTAGATATTAATCATCAGTGTCACAGAGATAACGTGAGAGATAAAGAGATCATGGGATGACCCCAATGCCTACTTAGATATCATTCTCCTATAAATACCAAGAGCCTGGGTAGGGCAAAGGGTTGGATTCTTCTGGGAATGAAAATACTCTGTAAGAAATAGCAAGGATAGATCAATAATATTGACTCGTGGACTAGGGGGATTTTAACCTCCGAACCATGTAAAAAAGGAGTGACCATCTTTCTTTGCAACTAGTTTCCATATTCTCTTGATAATTCATTGCCACCATTCTCGAATATTATCATTTTCTTATCACGGTTTACCATTAAGCGCTAATCCATCCTGTTTATTCACATAATTCACTGTTGGCGAAAAATCATGTCAACAAACCTTAATTAAGCTTGGTTTTGTTGTTAATTAATCTTAATTTAGTTAATTAATTCTAAGCTTAATGGTGTCTTTTCTAAAAATAGTTACTATGTAGTAATTTTTTTCTTACCTTACCAAATTATAATCTTAACCTAGGGTAATTAAATTAAATAGACCTTTCCATTTAATTTAAGTGATCACACTTATATTTATAACTCATGTAATTTAATTAGCCAAAATCTCATTTTTGGCTAAATGCGCATTTTTCACAAAAACGCATTTTTAGAGATTTTCATACAAAAATCAAAATTTTATACTTTAATATAAATTAATCCAATCATTTATTGCCCAATAATATTTTTTTCATAATTATGCTTCTCAAATAATAATTTATTCGATAATGTATCCGATTAGGGTTTCCATTTCGGTACAGGACCGAAATGCTCAGTTTGTCACCAAACCACACATTTCACACTTTGGCTAACATTAGCAACATTAAATTTTCTTTTCAAGCACATATTATTATTCAAAATAATATTCATACATATCTCACCATCTCGTTCTTATATACTAGTAGGTGCCTGAAACGTGAGGCGTTACACACTATATATACCATATTGTTTTGATTGCATTTTATTGGGTTGTGTTTACCGAGTTTTTAAGAAACTAGAATTATTAAAGATAAGAGAGAAAAAAGAAAGGATTTAAAGAGAATCACACAAGGGTTTTTACGTGGTTGGGGCGTTTAAGAGCCTTAGTCCATGAGTCTATTGTATTAGAGCTTAGAGAGCTTTAGCAATGGAGTTTTCTGTAAGTTTGAGCAGAGTATGTGCTTACAAAAGAAAATTCGGATCCTCTCTACAGTGCACAACTAGTCCATTTATAGGCATTTGGATGCACTGGACTTGGGCCGGACTAATCTGGGCCCAATGCAGATATAATTATGATTTGCTCACTAACGGAGGATTAATAAAAAGGATTCTATAAAAAAAAATACACCAAAGTCGGCCAGGCCGGCTTTAGCATTACCATGCTATACAACTGACAACAGTATGCAGCTTCAGTCTGGTCCGCGTGGGCTTCTAAGGAGATCCTGGGGACATGATCCATCAGAGTAGTGGCAGTACTGTTCTGAATAACAACGTACATTCCGTATGTAACCTCTTCTGCAAGTTAGTTGAGGAGACATTACTCCATGTTTCTCGGGGTGATGTCAGTGTCGGGGATAGTCTATCACGCCCAACCCGGACGCCTGGTCCGGGTTCATTTACCAACATCCCAGTCAATTTACCAGGACCTCGGTTCGTTTACCAGAGCTCAGATTCATCCGCTATCGTCCTCGGTCCATTCTTAGACTTGAGTCCATCACCTTTAAATCACATTCCAGATGACGCATTAGGCTGGGTCCGGGAGGACATGATCCATCAGAGTAATGGCAGTACTATTCTGAATAACAATGTACATTATGTATGTAACCTCTTCTGCAGGTTAGTTGAGGAGACAAAACTCTGTGTTTCTCGGGGTGACGTCAGTGTCGAGGACAATATATACGCCTGGTATGGATTCATTTACTGACATCCCGGTCCATTTACAAGGACACCGGTTCGTTTACCAGAGCTCGGGTTCATCCGCTATCTTCCTTGGTCTATTCTTAGACTTGAGTCCATCGCCTTTAATCGCATCCCGGATGACGCATTAGGCTGGTCTGGGAGGACAAATCGGGCCCACGTCATGGTCCCGGTTCCCTCATGTGGGAGTGCCCAGTGGACAATGCTGGGCTTGTTGGTAATTGGGCCATTCGAACTTATTTTGCCCCCATCCATTCGGCTCAGCCTGGGCCTTGGATCTCTTTCAAATAGCCCATGGACCCAGTGTGATGTGCCAATGTTCTGGGGGAAAACAGGGATAACATTTACCCCCCAAGCCTTCGTCTGTGCTCGGACAATGGAGGCTTGCTTCATTTTCCCAGATCAAATTCCAATATTCCGGTTTGTTCCCCAGGAGATGGGTCCATTTCCATGGGGTTGCCCTATAAATACCCCCAGATTTTCATTTGTCACTTTACACATTCTGAACAATCAGAGCTGAGAGAGAGTGTTTTATGTCCGAGTTTGCCGACGAGATTCTTCGATGACTGCTTCACCTCCGTCGCCGTTTCTTCCAGGACCACATCTTTTCTGCATCACCGTCAGACAATCCGATCTTGGTTCAACCAGTGGACGAGCTCCTGTATCGCCTCCGCCGATTCAAAGCCGAGATCTTGCCGACACTATTGTCGGAGACCCCACAACTTCCAGATCCAATCCTCCATAGTAAGTTTCATGATCCTTTACTCTTTTTTTTCCTTTGAGACCATAAGATTGTTAGGGTCGGGACCACCGCATTGGGTGGTTCTGAACAAAATAGAGACTTGTAGGATAGACTGTCTAGGTAGTATCTTTGGTAGATTCATCTCAGATCTCTTTGGGCATCTCAGATTGATTCGAGAAAATCGAGAAAAAAACCTTTCTTTCGTAGTTCCCGATTAAGATTCTCGGGATCTCCTTTGATCCTGGATCTGGGTCTGGAGGGGACTTCTCCAAGCAGTTCTAGGAGAAACGCCCGTACCTTAACCAATCTTTTTGGGTTCTGGTGCTGACTGCTTGGTTTTCTTGTTTCCTTAATTGTTCCTAGATCATCAATCATGAGCGGCGGCGTCACCATTCATCCGGAGGAATATGTTCAATCGGGCCCCATCATCCTGGAAGGGTGCAAACCTCCCAGTGGTAACACATGGGAGATGGACGAGGAGAAAAAAAATTGGAACCACCGAATGTTGGACGCATTGGAGAAGCACTTGGGAGTAGAATCGACTCCTGGACTCTTCTACAACTAAATGGCCAGGAGGGAGGAAAAGGCCCACACTAGAGTAGGAGAATTCAGGGTCTGGAGCATAGGCCATGTCAGTGCGGGAGCTACGCTTCTGCTTCACGGCTACTTTACGCGATTCCTCAAGTTCGTGGGAATTGCGTCGTTCCAACTCTTGCCCCAGGCCTACAAGTTGCTCGTGGGGTGGCACATTTTCTATGCATCAAAGGAGATCCCGACACCTACTCCCATAGAGGTGTTGTATTTGTCACAGCTTAACGTTAAAGACAAGACCCAGGATGACTTCTACAGGTTGAAGCCCCACGACAACTATCAGGCTCCTTACAGTTCCTGGAAGCACCCCCCGGATGTCAGGCACTACTGGTTCATGACATCCGGGTTTCTCCTGGAAAAGAATCCCATGTTGGTGCTGGACTTTCAGCACGTGGGTAAGTTGTTTTCTCCTCAACTCCTTTTCATTTTCCTTTTGTTTTATGTTCTTCATTCATGCTCCTGGAACACAGGATCATATGCCCAAACTCTCCTCACCAAGTCAATCCTGGATTGGAAGAAGTATTAAGCCAGCCTAAGCATGGAGGAGCTGGACGTGGGGGACTATGTGAACACGAAGAATTTACAGCTGGTTGGAATGCTCGCGGCCAACCAGACGATCGCGACCCCTAGCTTCCAGGGGTTGCAGTGCAAGAGAGATCCTACCTTGAAGGAGGGATTGGCCCTCGTGCATATCGAGGCCACTGAGGCTATGGCCCGTGCGGATGCGGCCAAGAAGAAAAAAGAGCAGGCCCGCAAAGTGGAGAGGGCCACATCTGAAGAGCTGGACACCCTAGGCTCAGCCAAACACTGGGGCTCTCGGAGCCAGCATCTCGGGGCAAGGTAATTTTCCTTTGCTTTTAACTTATGCTCCTCGCCTCGAGGACTTAGTTAGGGATAGGCAAACATACCGAGACTATCCGATTGGGGCCATTCGAGAAGTGGGGATTTCCTGTCCCATTGTCCTGGATACCTCAGCCCTCATGTATTCGTTCGGGTTCCTGCAATATGGTAACTTTCTGGACCTGGACGACATGGGGGACTGCGTTCATTCCTTCGCCTTAGGGGAGTTGCTTGCTTTTTTTTTTTTATATATATATATTGATTTTATTTCTTGCACACAATTTTCCCTTTTTCATTCGTTTATTTTCTTCTCAAAAATTCACTAAGTGCTAGTTTGGGAGAGCTTTTAAAAAAATTAGAAGTACTTTTTGGAGAAGTTATGAATTAAAAAATGTTTGGTAAAATTTAAAAAATAGTTTTTTAAAGAATTTAAATAAAAGTTTCAGCTTTTAGCCAAAGTTGGCCCACCCTAACTTTAGGATTTTAGCTTTTACGAGAAGTTAATTTATTGGTTTAATGAATATTTTATTGGACTAAATTATCCTCAATCTAATCACAAAATTCTCATTTTACCAACTTTAATTTTAGGGTTCTTTTCTATCTCAATATATTTCATCTCTCATAAAATAAAATCACTAACAGCCAACACTCCTTGCTAACCTCTATATCCTCATTTCTTCCTAATTATCATTGGTATGTATTTTCTATATATGTCATTCATTAATCTATTAAAGTGCAATCTATTTTTTTTGCCATAGTTTTTTAAATTGTTTTATCTGTATTAGGCTATATGTATTTAGTTAATATCTTTTTTTTTTTCTTGCTATGGATTTTCGAGCCTTACATGTTCTGATTCATAAACTATCAAGACTATGACTTTGTTTTTTATAATTTTTTTTTAAACTCTGACACAGTCTGAAAGTCCCCTAGATATAGATTTCAATACGTGGGCTGCAATAGAATTAAGAAAATATATGATGATGATGATGATGATGATAATGATAATGATGGAAATAAAGAAAAAAAAAAGAAAAGATGATATAATATTCTTAGTCACTTTAATGATATCAGTGTCTTATCAACACAAAAGCCTGCCTCTTCTACTACTCTTATTACAAAGAGATCATCATCTCATCTCATCCCATTTCATGACAAAATTCTTCTTCTTTTTCCCTTTCTTCTCTCTCCCTCTTCAATACTGTTCCATTTGTCTAATCACTTTGTCTCTCTCTATCTAAAAACTAACTCATACCACAGCTTGATTCACTATCAATTTAGCATAATGTTCAATTAGTGGTGACTATTGTAATTTAATATTAAATTTTATAATTTAAATACTTAAAATTTAATATTAAATTGTACTAATTACTATTTACCACTTTATACAGTGTATTAACAAGTAATATAACAATAGTCTAAAAATATATAGAGATATATATAACAATAGTCTAAAGATTTGTAAAGATGATTTCTATTTTTCTTAAGATTAAAATGATTAATTAAGATAGTTAAGTACATGTATAGTGCCTCATTTTTTTAGTTCAATATTGTTTTGTATAATATAATCTTTTATAAATGAAATTTGAATAAAACATAGCTAAGTACATGTACCATTACTTATTATTTTACTTTAATTAGATGGAGAATGAAAAAAATATGTGTATTCAAAATGAGAGTGATATACCAAGATGTAAAGCAGTATGGGATCCTGAGGCAGTGAATCTATTCTTGGATTTTTGCATCAAAAAGGTTGACGATGGTCATCGCCCTACTACTTATTTAGATAAAATTGGCTATGTAAACTTGATAACAAATATGAAGAATACCACTGGAAGAGTTTATACAAGAGCCCAACTAAAAAATAAGTGGGATGGGTTAAAAAATGATTGGAAGCTTTGGAAGCAACTCATTGGCAAAGAAACTGGTTTAGGATGGAATATAAAAAAGAAAACAATTGATGCATCTGAAGATTGGTGGAATAGTAAATTATAGGTACATGTAAATCTTGTTAAATACTTTTATTAAATTAAAATATTGTTTTATGAATTTTACATTTAATTAACAAATTCTTTTTGTAGAGTCATCCTAATGCTGTAAAGTTTCACATTCGGGGAACTGAACCAGAGTTAGAGCAAAAGCAAGATAGGATTTTCATGAACATTGTTGCTATAGGAGAGTATGCTTGGACACCGTCGTCTGGAATAATTCCATCTGAGTCTGATTTTTTTTTTTAATGATAACGGAACCTTATATAAACAACTTGAGAGTAGTGATGATGAGCCAGAGATGGCTAATATTGATAGAATACATGAAGAGGGAAATAACAAGAGATCAACTGAGGTGCTTGAGAAAAAAAATAAAAAAGGAAAAAAAGAAAAAGGAAAAATGAAGAAGGAAGGGTCTATAATGATATTTGAACAAATTGGTCATCTTGTTGATGCTGTGGAGACTAGAAGTAGAACTATTGAAATAGCTAGTGTGAGTAGTATATTAGAAGTTATGAAAGTGTTAGATTCTTTGCCTGGAATTGAGGTTGGGAGCAACTTGTATTTCTTTGCAACTCGCTTGTTTATAGTGAAAGAGAAGAGAGAGATCTTTGTTTCATTGAAAGAACTCGAACTCAAGCTTAAATGGCTCAAGTATGAGCATGATGTTGCCACTCTAGTATTACTATGATGCTTAAATGGCTTACACTTTAAGTATTTACTTTCAAACTTTGTGTTATGACTATTTAATATATGTTTGTTGAATTATTTCTTTTACTTATATTGTTCTCAAAACTTTGTTATGACTATTTAATTTATGTTTGTTATATTATTTCTTTTACTAGCATCTGCTCTCTAGACTTTGTTATGGCTTTTTCATATGTATTAATAATTAAATTAATATTGGCAGGTTTGTTTTACATTACAAATAATGGTAGATACTGATGAGGAGATTTAGTTACAACCAGTATGTGTAACCACATGTCTTATTCAACATTATTATACAACATACATTGAAAAGACTCCTTGTATGAATTCTTCTCAAACCGGTCATATGTGGTTGATGGAAATATTACAAGGAAATGAAAGTAAATGTTATAGGAAGTTTAGGATGGAGAAAGATGTTTTCATTAAATTATGCAATGAATTGGAAACTAATTATGGATTTAAGGGCTCCAAGAGAATGTGTGCTCTTGAAATATTAGGCATGTTTTTATTCACGGTAGGTCATGGTGCTGGAAATCAGCTAACACAAGAGCGATTTCAGCACTCAGGCGAGACAGTTAGTCGATATTTCAATAAGGTTTTAGATGTTTTATGTCATATGAGTGTAGATGTATTAAAACCACCTGACCCATAATTTAAAGATGTTCCTGAAGAGATATTGAATGATTCAAGATATATGCCTCATTTTAAGGTAAGTGATACTTCAAAATTATGTTTTTTTTTCTTTTTTATTCAAAGTATACTGTTTATAATTTGATTTTTCTCCTAGAATTGTATTGGTGCAATAGACGGTGTGCATGTGAATGCCATAATTCCTCCTGAAGATCAAGTACCGTTTATTGGTAGAAAAGGGATACCGACTCAGAATATTATGGCAATATGTAATTTCGATATGCAGTTTATATATGCATATGTTGGGTGGGAAGGTTCTGCCCATGATATAAGAATATTTTTATCAGCTTTACGTGATCCAACTTCAAATTTTCCAAAACCACCTCAAGGTTACAATTTACACACATATTTAAAAAAAAAAAAATTAATATCTCTACAATTTCTTTAATTATATTTTTTATCTTGTATTTGACAGGAAAATATTATTTAGTGGATGCAGGATACCCACAAATAAAAATAATTTTAGGACCGTATAAAGGCCAAAGATACCATCTTCCACAATTTCAACGAGGTAGCAAACCTTTTGGTTATAAAGAGGTATTCAACCAGGCACATTCTTCTCTTCGAAGTGGTATTGAACGAACTTTTTGGAGTATGGAAGAAAAGATGGAAAATATTAAGAGATATGCCTAGTTATCCATACACTAACCAAGTGAAAATAGTAGGCATGCTAAACATGATCATCATTTTGAGAAAATTAGAGATAATCCAGAATACTGTGCAAATGATCAAACAACTAATGTTGAAGATGAAGATGAAACAGCTAGAACTTAAAATTCAAATGAAATGGACAACATGAGAGATATGATTGCTACAAGTTTAATGAGAGATACCTAGAAATAATATTTTCACATATTTTCCCTTTTATATTATCTAAGTTATCATATTGTGTTATACATATTTGATTAAACTTTAGATTATATGTTCAAAACTTATTTTATTTCTTTCTTTTTATAAAAAAAAATATCTTACTAATTCTTTCTTTGTATAATTTTTTAAAAAATAAATTTTGTCAAAAGAAAATTAATAAATTTGATTTAATTTTCTAATAAAGTAAATAAATATAAATATATATAGTATGTGTGAATTTATTTTAATAAAATAAAATGATGTCTATTTTTGTCTTTTTATATTTAACAGTTATTCAATCATTTAGTTTACCAAACACTCTCATACAACTTTTCCAACTCTCACATGCTTGAAATCTGTAATTTACCAAACACTTAGCAGTTTTTTCCCACAACACACCTACAACTATTTTTCCCCATAGCACAGCTGCAGTTGCTTTTCTCCACAGTACAGCTGTACCAAACTGGCCCTATGTGTTTTACCACTTTGCATGAACATGAATTGAATGTTTGGTCTCGGTCCCAATGGCCGGGATTACTAGAGAAAAGTTGTAGAAGGCATTTAGCCCGTCTGGGGACCCGTGTTCGGGTCTCAACGGCCTGGACCATTTGGGGCTTATCAATATAGCTTAGCCTTTTTCATCCTGATTTTGTGGTTCGGGCTCCAACGGCCAGACTGTTAGAGATTTCTTTTAGGTGTGACTTAACTAATTAACTCGCTTTAATCCTGACGTCTAGGTTCCAACGGCCTGGACCGTTAGGGGGCTAATAATTATCATCACATTTATTTGTCCTGATTCTGATGTTCAGGTTCCAACGGCCTGGGCCATCAGAGATTTGTTGACTAGCTTATTTTGAACCTAGGGGTTAGGTTCCAACGACCTGGGCCATTTAAAAGACTAATTTTTAAACAACTTAAACCTAAGACTCACGTTCCAATGGTTTCGGGCCATTACAGAGGAAACGTGGACAGGTAATTGGTTATTTGAGACCACATTAGGTCAACTGATTTTTGGGTATTTCGTATTCTCAGACCATGCATATCTGAGTTAGGATTGGGCCTGAGCTGTATTTCCTACTGGGTATTATATCTCCGGACCATGTTCGTCCTGGTTAGGATTAGACCTAGGCCTTACCTCCTAGTGGGTTTTTTACCCTCCGGACCGTGTACGTCCAGGTTAGGACTAGGCCTAGGCCTTATGTCCTATTGGGTTTATGTACCCCCCGGACCGTGTGCGTCTGGGTTAGGACTGGGCTTGAACCTTGCGTCCTATTGGGTTTCGTACCCCCCGGACCATGTGCGTCCAGGTTAGGACTGATCCTAAGCCTTGCGTCCTGTTTTGTTAGAAGTTGGGTTTTTCACCCCCAGTCTATACGGTCTGGACGAGGACTAAACTCTGCATTTTGCTTCCTGTTTAGTTTTGTTTTATTCGTAGAATTGTTCTTATAGATGGTCATACCCCCCCCCCCCCCCCAAGTGAGCAAAGATGTAGTCTTGGGTCACTTGATCATAAAAAGGATGAAGACGGACGTGAACTTTATTTCTTTACAATATTTCTCCATGATGTTTTGTACACATCATTTTTATTAAATAAGAAATCGCCCTGGGTCATACATTGTTTACAAGAAAAACTAAGAACAGAACCATGACCTCCCGACTACTGATAGTACTGGCGAAGGTGTTCTGCGTTCCAGGCCCTTAGGACCTCTGATCCGTCTAGTCTCCTTAAGTGATACGTTCCCGGACACACTTCATTTTGGATTTCATAAGGTCCTTCCCAGTTTAGTCCTAGAACCCTTACTCCCAGATCTTGGGTTGCAGGGAAGACTCTTCTCAGGATTAGATCACCGGTTTCAAACTTTCCACTTTTAACTTTAGAGTTAAAGTGTCTGGCAATCTTTCCCTGATACATCTTCAGTTGAACCTGGGACTCTTCCCATATCCCTTTAATGAGGTCCAAAGATTCCTAGAGTAAGGCGTGGTTCTGGCGGGATCATATGTGTCTCGTCTATGAGACGGGACGGTCGTTTCCACTGGGATGACCACTTTGCATCCGTACACCATTGAGTAGGGAATGTGTTTGGTAGACGTTCTTTATGTGGTTCAGTATGCCCATAAGACGCGGGCAGTTCTTTCGACCACTTTCTCTTGTAGGCTTGAAGCTTTTTTTTTTAATGTCCCCTTCAAAATCTTGTTCACAGCCTCTGTTTGCCCATTTTCTTGAGGCCCAGCGACTGTGGAGAAGCTTTTAACGATGCCATGTCTTTCACAGAAATCAGTGAAGTGGACGCTGTCAAATTACTTCCCGTTGTTGGACACGATTTTGTGAGGGGGGTCATATTGGCACACAATGTTGTTGATGATGAAGTCCAGGGCCTTTTTGGAGGTGATGGTGTTCATTGGCTCCGCTTCGACCCACTTCGACCCACTTGGTGTAATATTCGATGGCCACGATGGCATACTTTATGCCACCTTTCCCAGTTGGGAGCAATCCTACCAAGTCGATTCCCCACATTGCAAAGGGCCAGGGACTAGTCATAAAGGTTATCTCTGTTGGAGGGGCTCGCAGGATCTTTGCGAACCTTTGGCACTGTTCGCACTTGCGGACATAATCAACACAGTCATTCTTCATTGTTGGCTAGAAATAGCCCTGCCTTAGAATTTTCTTGCACAGATTGAGTCTGGCTGTGTGATCACCGCAGAAACCTTCGTGCATGATTGCACTCATTTCTATCCCAGACATGCACCAGAGGTATGGCATGGACAACCCTCTGTGATAGAGTTTTCCATCCATCATGACATATCTGGGAGCCTGGTACTGAAGCTTCCTGGCAGTCGCCCTGTCCGCGGGCAACCCCCCTGTGGTTAGGTAGTGGATGAGAGGACCCATCCAGGACATGGAATGGTCTATGGCGTTGACTGCGGGGACTTGAATACTTGGTGCAGGAAGGTGGTTGATCAGGACAAACCTAGAGAGCTCGGCTTCAACATTCGTGGTCAGCTTGGCTAATGTGTCTACAAACACATTCCGTTCCCTAGGGATTTGGCGGATGGAATATTTCTTGAAGGATTGGAGTGGCTGCCGGGCTCACGTAACATAAGTGGTCATCCTTTCCCCCTTCGTTTGGTATTCCCTCGAGATTTGTCTAACCATCAATTGGGAGTCGCTGTAGACTTCTAGACTTGCTACACATACTTCCCGGGCCAGACGTAATCCGGCTAACATGGCCTCATGCTCGACCTCGTTATTTGATGCTTTGAACTGGAAGCATAGGGCGCTCTGCAATTAATGTCCTTGAGGGGATATTAAGATGATCCCGGCCTTGATCCCATTTTCATTTGAGGCTCCGTCCACGAAGACCTTTCATAGAGGCGCAACGGGTCGACGGGATCTTCTTCAGTGATCCCGGTACACTCCACGATGAAGTCGGCCAGGGCCTGCCCCTTGATTGAAATCTTGGGGACATATGCAATATCAAATTGACTGAGTTCTATGGCCCACTTCAAGAGTCTTCCCGATGACTCGGGTTTTTGTAAGACTTGCCGTAGGGAATGGTTCGTCAGTACCTTTATGGCGTGGGCTTGAAAGTAAGGACTCAGCTTCCGGGACGCAATCAGTAAGCAAAATGTTAATTTCTCAATTAGCGGGTATCTGGACTCCGCACCCAATAATCGTATGCTTACGTAATAAACCAGCAGCTAGACTTTTCCCTCATCCCGTACCAGTGTTGCGCTGATGGAGTGTTCGAACATGGCCAAATAAAGGTATAACAGCTCCCCATCTACTGGCTTTGCCAAAATTGGTGCTTGCCCAAATGTTCTTTCAACTTCTGGAAGGCATCTTCACACTCGGCCGACCATTCGAACCTTTGGCTTCCGCGAAGGATGCTGAATAGTGGGATGCACTTGTCCTTAGACTTTGAGACAAAGCGGCTCAAGGTCACTATTCTTCTCGTTAGGCTCTGCACGTCTTTGTTCTTCCGTGGCAAGGGAATTTCGATCAGCGCTTTGATCTTGTCTGGGTTGGCTTCTATCCCTCGTGAGCTCACTATGAAGCCCAGATGCTTCCCGGATGCCACGCCAAAAGTGCATTTCTTGGGGTTTAGCTTCATCCCATACTTCAGAATGATGACAAACACCTCTGCCATATCATCAGCGTGTCCCTCGGAGGTCTTAGACTTGATCAGCATGTCATCTATGTATACCTCCATGTTCCTTCCCAGTTGGGCCTAGAACATTCTGTTGACTAGCCTCTGATAAGTGGCTCCGGCGTTCTTGAGCCTAAAGGGCATGAAAATGTAGCAGTGCACACCCTTGTCTATCTAGAAACTGGTGTGTTCCTAGTTCACTATGGTCCCCTGTGGAACTGCGCCCTTGTGGATAGATGCATTGAGATTTGGTTATAGCCGGAGTAGGCGTCCATGAAACTCAACATCTGATACCCGGATGTTGCATCTACCATCTGATCGATTCGGGGCAAAGGGAAACAATATTTGGGGCAGTCCTTATTAAGGTCAGTGAAGTCGATGCAAGTTCTCCACGTCCCATTTGGCTTTGGTACCAACACCAGATTGGCCAGCCAAATAGGATACAAGGCCTCTCGGATGAAGTTGATCGAAGATAAATTTTCAACTTCTAATTTGAGGGCTTCGACCCTCTCTGCCCCTAGAGGTCTCCGCTTCTGCCAGACCAGAGTTGCACTCTCGTCAATGTTCAAGGCATGACATATGACGTTGCGGTCAATCCCAGTCATATCCAAATGAGACCAGGCTAGGACATCCTGGTTTTCTTTCACTCGGGCGATGATGGCAGCCTTGACCTCCGGGTTTAGGTTCGTCCTGACCTAGATCACTTTGTACGGGTCGCTATCACTGATGCATACCTCCTCAATATCTTTGATGGGTTCTAGTGCCCAGTTCGCTCCTATTCATGGATCTAATTCATCTTCTTCCCAAACCATCCTCTGCACTGGGGGAGGGGGCGGGATTGGATCAGCATTCTCCTCCTCAAGATGTTCTTCGCAGACCATGTAAATTGGTCGGGCAGAGATGTGATATCACTTCTAGGCGCTCTTCTGGTCTCCCCGGACAATTCCTACCCCTCCATTCTCGCAGGGGAATTTCATACAAAGGTGGCAGATGGAGGTAATGGCACCGAAATCGACCAGTGCGGGCCGACCAAAAATAACATTGTAAGCGGTGGGGCATTCCACCACTACGAAGGTATATAACTTGAATGAGCCCTGAATCTCGTTCCCCAATGTTACCGGCAACTGGATTTTCCCCATAGGGAGTATCGAATCCCCATTGAAGTTGTAGATCTGCGTTGGGCATAAGGTCAGATCTGCCTCAGTCAAGCCAATTACAATGAAGGCCAGCTTGAATAGCACATTGATGGAACTTTCATCATCTACCTATACTCTGGACACCATTTTGTTGGTGATTTAGGCATCGATGACTAGAGGTTCATGATGCAGGAAGTGGACGTTCCGGGCGTCTTCTTCCGTGAAAGTGATGGGTAAATTCATCAACTTTGGGCGTTGAGCAGGGGTCTGGATCAAGGCGCATATCTCGTGGTCGTGATCGAGTTCGCTGAGGTACCATTTCTGATCATTTCGGGATGGTCCCCTAAGGTGTGGCCCTCCTGATATGGTGGCCACGTGACCATCTATCCACAGGGGCGCAGTTCTGAAGGGAAATGGCATTCCGGTTCTAGGTGCCTGGACAATTGAAGCCCCCTGAGGGGTCTATGTTCCCGAGCCTGCAACGTACCCTCCCTAGGGAGGTCCATACGAACCAGGCGCGCCCGGGACCGCGGATTGTCCGAGAACTGCTAGTTGTCACGGAACTCCCACTGGCATCCTGACCCATCGGTGGAGATGCCCCAGCTTGATCAGATTTTTTATTTTGTCCTTCAGCTGATGACACTTCTCGGTCGTATGACCCACATCTTTGTGGTAGGCACACCTTTTGTTGGTGTCCCTTGAGTTCTTTCCCCCTTTGAACATGGGGGTGGGTTTTCGGTAATGGACCGTACTTCCCATGGCCAGGTATATGTTCTCCCTGGTGTCCACTAGGTTGGTGTATTCTGTGTATTGGGGCTCGTAGCCCCTCTTGCCCTTCTGGGGGGCTCGGATCGGTTTTGTCCTTTCCTCGATCTCTTTCCCTGGGAGGGGTTCACGCTTGCCTCTGTCCCCCCCCTTCCCCCCCATTAGGGACAGCTGGGCTCCACCTAGGGCGGCACTATATCCGACTGGAGCCATATCGTATCCGAAGAATGGGGCGGATTGTGCTAGTGCATATCCCGAGGAAGTGGGACCATAGACCGTCGGGGTTGTGAAGGTCATTCCATGAGTGCCAGTTGATCCTGGCACCGTGGGGGGTGTCGAATAATGGTTTGTAGGGTATTGCATCCCATTTTCGGGAAAGGTCTGGGCACTTGGCTGGGGGATCGGCTACCATCCAAAAGCTTGGATCCAGGCCTCCTCCCAATCGATGAAGCCTTGTGCCCTTCTTATGAATTCTTCGAGGGTGGCCGCCTTGCTACGCTGCATGTCATCCCAGAGAGGGGACCCGACTAGGCATTGTCTATCGTCCACCTTGTTTTTTGAGGCTTCCTCTGTGAAGCGCTGAATGTAGGCCCTCAGGGTCTCTGTGGGGAGCTCCTTGATATTGGCGAGGGCACTGATCTGCTTGTCCATTCTCATGGCGGCCACGAACTATTTGCGGAATGCCGATTGCAATTCGGACAAGGATTGGATTGATCCTGGCTTAAGTCTCTTCCACCACTCCTCCGCGGGTCCGTCCAGAGTGATTGAGAAGCATAGGCACTTGCCTTTGTCACAAACGTGGGCTACAGTCATCAACTGATTGTAGCATGATAAGTGGTCCCTGGGGTCTGTGTTCCCGGTGTAGGCAGGCAGGTTCAGAATTTTGAACCCCTTTGGTAGCACCACATCCAAGATTTGTTTGGCGCATGGTTCTTTTTCCTCCTCCTTGGAATTAGAACCTCCTCCCTCTTATTTCTGGACCAGACGGTCCGTGACCTTCTTTAATGCCGCCAACTATTCCATAAACTGTCTGGCCATTCCGTCGTCCAGGGGGACCCTTTCGTTTCTCCTGTCGTTGAGGTTATTCCTCAGATCTCCCCCTCGGAGGCAGATCTTTCCCTTGCAGGCCCATTCTTTCTAGGCGTTTAGGCCATTGCGCAAGTCTATCCGAGAAGTAGCGTCTCCCGAACTGATGGCCTCCAGCTCTTCCGCGTGGTTGTGTCCTCTATGATCCTTGTTCATGGAGGCACTGGGATGGAAATGTTGTTCCCATCCGTTCCATCTAGGGACAGTCCGGGGCTTGGCACCCTGTGGGCGCTTCCCTTGCAGATCGATTGGATGATCCCGTCCTAGGATGTGACGCATCCGCTCTTTCCTAGGGAGCTGCCCTGGGTTGGCCATGATTTTTGGGACAGGATGAGTTTTCCTCTAGGGGTTTGCTTTTCCCACAGGGTCACCCACTTTGGCTTTCCCTTTCTCTTGAGTCAGGTTTGATGGGCCGTCTTCGGGATGTGGTCTTGGAGGAGGAATCAAACTCGTGTTTTCAGGCGCGCCGGTCCTAACTGGTGGGGTCGGCGATTGTGTTCCTGGAGGTGGAACGGTTGGAGGATTGGCTTCCAATCCTTGGGCAGCAATGAAGGCCTGAAGGACCAGGAGGGATTCTTGCATCTGGTGGGTGGCCTCCTTCTGTTCAGCTATCCTGGCCTCTTGATCCAGGACTTGTTGTTTCAGTCCGACCACCTCTGGGTTATCTTATTCGGGATCCATCTCTTCAGGGATTATAGGATCTTCAACATCATGATCCTGATATCCCCCTTCATTTTCTTCATGTTCCTCATAGTAACTCTCCTCGTAGTCTTCTCCGTCCTCAAAATTATGGGAATCGTCAGGCTAAGGCATTTGATAGGGTGTGTCCTCGGGTTGGTCCTGAGGGAATGGTTGATTGGGCAATGGCTCCCCATTGCCTTGCTATTGTTGGTGAGTAGGATCGAACACAGTGTGTCTGGTGTTCACCATTGTTGCAGATATTCAAGATTTCTTTCAAGCTTTCTTCGAGCTGTCAACGAAAGCACCAAAATGTTTACCGAGTTTTTTGGAAACTAGAATTATCAAAGATAAGAGAGCAAAAAGAAAGGATTTAAAGAAAATCACACAAGGGTTTTTACGTGGTTGGGGTGTTTAAGAGCCTTAGTCCACGGGTCTATTGTATTAGAGCTTTAGCAATGGAGTTTTCTGTAAGTTTGAGCAGAGTATGTGCTTACAAAAGAAAATTCGGATCCTCTCTATAGTGCACAACTAGTCCTATTTATAGGCATTTGGATGCACTGGACTTGGGCCGGACTAATCTGGGCCCAATGCAGATATAATTATGATTTGCTCACTAACGGAGGATTAATAAAAAGGATTCTATAAAAAAAAAAATACACCAAAGCCGGCCCATTGGGCCGGCTTGAGCATTACCACGCTATACAACTGACAACAGTATGCAGCTTCAGTCTGGTCCGCGTGGGCTTCTAAGGAGATCCTGGGGACATGATCCATCAGAGTAGTGGCAGTACTGTTCTAAATAACGGCGTACATTCCGTATGTAACCTCTTCTGCAAGTTAGTTGAGGAGACAAAACTCCATGTTTCTCGGGGTGATGTCAGTGTCGGGGACAGTCTGTCACGCCCAACCCGGACGCCTGGTCTGGGTTCATTTACCAACATCCCAGTCAATTTACCAGGACCTCGGTTCGTTTACCAGAGCTTGGATTCATCCGCTATCGTCCTCGGTCCATTCTTAGACTTGAGTCCATCACCTTTAAATCACATTCCAGATGACGCATTAGGCTGGGTCCGGGAGGACAAATTAGGTCCATGTCATGGTCTTGGTTCCCTCGTGTGGGGGTGCCCAGTGGACAATGTTGGGCTTGCTGGTAATTGGGCCATCCAGACTTATTTTTTCCCCATCCATTCGGCTCAACCTGTACCTTGGATCTCTTTAAAATAACCCATGGATCCAGTGTGTTGTGCCACGTGTCCTAGGGGAAAACAGGGATAACAGGTTGAGTGGCAAGTCAATGAGAGACATCAAATTTTATTTATCTAAAATACATTTTGTTTGACAATTGGTTGTCATGAATCTTGAAAAGGTTTGATTGTTTTAATATATTTATTGTTAGAGTTGATGCTCTAAAAGAATATAATAAGAATTTTTTTTTTTTTGGAATTAAATAAGATTACATTTGATTTATAATTGATTGTTTGAATTATTGTTGAATAATTATAAATATCATAAAATTCTATGTTCATTAATGAGAGTATAATCTTGTATGAGAATGAGATGATTAAGATCACAAATTATGAATAAAATTGTCAGCAACATATTAAAGTATGTTATCTATAATTAATGGTTGCTAGTACTATTTATTAAGCATTTTTTTATAATGAATGTGATCTAGATTGCTAATGTGGATTGACATCTTAGTAAATGCTCTTTATATAATTAGATTATATATGATTGGATTGATGTGAATAAATTACTTTATGAACATACCATTTTCCATAAAGATTTAATTCATATTAAAATGATAATCATATGTAGATCAGTCTGAGTCCCGAGTAGTCATGAACTCTTGTTCTTGTCTATTGGGTCTTTTGATTCACTCGTTAATGTCTCTTAGTATAATGAGGCTAGTGACTTTTGTTTTAGAGATTCAATAGTATGAATGGATGGGAACATAATCTTACAAGAATGGAATCCAAACTTTCCTAATGGATCAAATATTAGTTTTCTTAAGAGTTAATTCTAGAACTGAATAGTTATTGAGCTCAAATTTATAATATAATTATAAATTAATTGTTCACCAGTGAATTAATAGTACTTCAGGAACAAAAGGTAATTAGAAGAGTAGAACGATAATTTTGACTAGCTCTAATTAGCGAACCAATTAACTGGAGGATAGATAATTTTGTAAACATAATTCTATAATTACCTAGCGTAAAATTCCATATTTATAGTGGAGTAATAATGGAATTAATAAGATTATTCAATTAAATAGTTTAATTAATAATCTAGTTTCTTGGAGCTTAGTATTATAGGTCCATGGTACCAAAGTCGCATCTATATTATACTCTTAAGTGTGTGGATATAATTGACTAATTAAAGGGAGAAAAAAGACTTAATTGTCAATGAATTAATTTTTCAGGGCTAAGTTGTAATTATGTTATATTTATGTGTAATTAATTAATTAAATTAAATAGTATGTTTTATTTGAAAGCTATATATATGTTATATTAAATATTAATTGATTTTGGGTTGACTAATAATGAGAGAGAAAAATATCAATTTAGTATATGATAATAAATTATCAGATAAAGTTAATTTTAAATTAACTGATATTTATGGATTTATGAAATATTATAGTATTTTAATGCATAAATATTTTGTCTTATTAATTAAATAAATAAATGAGATAAAATTGGGGATGCACATTATAGCACACGCCCTTACACAGTGACTAGCATGTGACACATGTCACAGTCTCGTTTGTTCAATTCAAATTTTAATTGTTAATAATTTGAATAATTTATTTATATATTAAATAATTATTTGAAGAGAGATATTTTAATTGGATTAAAATATTGTTTAAAAAATTATATACTAAACCTAATCAGTTTTGATTTAGTCTAATTTTGTTAGATTATTTTAGGCTTATAAAATTCTAATAATATATCGAAAAAAATAAGCGATTAATTTTTAGTTTTAGGAAAAACCTAAAAAACTATAATACTCTCTCAGAACCTTTGTCTTGTCCAAACCTTTCTTGATCTCATATGTTGAGTACATTAAGAGAGTCTAAATCTTGTCTATATTATCCTACGTATGTGTCCACACATGTCTTTGTGTATTAAGGATTGACTTGCAAGATTTTAGTGTGAATCTTAAAGCTGTCTCATTGGATTGGATGATCGTTATTGTTTTACGTAAAGATAACAAAGATTCTTGATAGGCTACAAGAGGTATGATTCTATCTTTTGTGAATCTTGATTTAATGCATGGGTATGCATGCAATCTTGGCTTTGTTATTGGTTAAATTTTTAATGTCACTCTTCCGCTATACACTCTGATTTACACAATCAATACCAATATTTATATCCCATCGATATAATATTTTATCTAATAGTTTGGTTTTATGTTAATACAGGTAAATTTGTTATACAATGTGATGTTTGTTTTGTTTTTTTTATACTGTCCAAGTGAGAGAACGGTTGGAAAAATATGTATGAGACTAGTGTAAACATATCATCCATTGTTAAACATGCATATTGTATATGTAATGGTATTTTTGGAGACCATAATGGGATGGTAGTATTTTCTAAATAATTTGATGGTCTCCTTAGACACACCCTTACAATTTTGTGGACAGCCCATAGCACCTCAAGCACTCAATAACCCAATAAGTAAGCCCAATTCTATGGATGTCAAAATGAGTATAATATTTAATATATTTTGGAATATAAAGAGACAAGTTTTTCATATGATAGTCATTGTATTTTTGGGATCATTTTGAGAAAGTAAAAAAAGGGAATGCTTGCAAAAGAGATATCCTTGCTTGTTTTATTTTGCAAGTTGGAGTAGATATCCTAACAAAAAACATATAAAATATTTGAACAATGTCATTTGTCATGCATTCACGTAGAAGAGTGCAAAAGAGAGAGTAAGAAAGAGTTTTCTTAGCATTTCTTTTATAGAATTTGACCAAATGTTGATATCAGCACAATATAGGGAAGTCAATGTGTTTCTTTTCAACAATATGTAAATCCCTTAGGGACAAAAATAATTCAAAAATTATAATTTTTTATGAGTTATATTGGATTGGATGAACACCCTAACTCAAATGCATTCGTTGTAGGCAAAGCAAATTCAAACAATATAGTATAATATACCACAGCGATAAGCATCTCGAATATTGGTAACGATATGAACTATAGTTTAAAGGTGCAAGAAACCAGTATTTCTATAAAAAGAGAAAAATAATACATTGTAATTTTTTTTAATAATAATAATTTAAAAAATAGTAATTATAATTGATGATTTAGATACTTGAAAAAAAATCTAGCAGAAAGATTTTCCAAGATAATAGGAAATCAATTTGAGCTTTGTGGAGATGATGAAATAGATAAAAATGATGATAATGAAATAAAGCACAAATAGATAATATAACTCAAAACTGCCCAATGATTGGTGGCCTAAATACGTCAAAATACATTGTATTAGTAGCTTTTCCTAAATACGTAAAAATTGGTGACCAATGATTCTCAGAGTCTGCTTTGGAAGAAGAACGATAACAAAGCTTACTAGAATTAGCAAGTACGAAGAAAACAACAAGCAACCTTGAGACCTATTGAGATCCAAAAGTTGGTTTATTTCTAATAGCATGATAGGTTGGCGAGAAGATATACAAAAAAT
Source organism: Humulus lupulus (assembly GCF_963169125.1). Taxonomy (NCBI): domain Eukaryota; kingdom Viridiplantae; phylum Streptophyta; class Magnoliopsida; order Rosales; family Cannabaceae; genus Humulus; species Humulus lupulus. The sequence continues at coordinate 188,593,999 of NC_084793.1, read as the reverse complement.
AAAAGTAATACAGATGGATAACATTTGAGGGTTGTTTTCTATTTAATCAGTTTTAAAAACAATGTTAAAATTGAACACACTTGACTCTTGTTCAGTTTCATAATTTAAATGTTGAAAAGCCACAAGTACAAACCATGTTCTCCAAACTTCAAAGAAATATGACATTTCATACATAGGCCAAACCATGACATGGGTATATAAAAATAATGCGTAAATAATACATTGTACATTTGAAATAGGAAATATCTATATGCTAACTGATTTTGAGTGTTTCTTCCATAGCATTCGACTAGCCTTGGTCGAGTGGGCATCGACCAACTTAGTCGGCAGTGTGTAGTAGATTGTTGAGTGGATTTTTGACTAAGTCTTGACCATTTGTAAGATGAATCTTCCTACGATTCTCTGTCAACTGGTCGAGAGTCGACCATACTCTTCATAAGTTGCGTTGTCATTTTAGCTGCCACATATCAGAATCCTCGCCATTTCATAGGTAAAACACTTGCCCCCAAGTTTATCATGATGCGACCACCATCAAATAAATTTATCCGAGCATTTTTTTGCGAACAAACCTTTATAACTTGTCTTTTTAGTTGTACTTACCTTTGCCTTGGAAAAATAAATATTATGATGACTCCTTTTTCCAAGAAGAAAACTGACGACTTCACGACTTCCAATGTGCAGAAAATGTACATTTTGAAATAACATTTTCACCTACGTACTCGAGTATATAAACCTCTTCACCTCTTGCATGTTATTTTTACTTTCACTTTTTCTCTCTTTAAGAACATAGAAAAGTTCAGTAAAACTTTCTTGAGACGTGAATAATCCGAGCCTTCTTCGATCAATTTCTGGTGGATTTTTCCTTCAATCTTTGATCCAAGTAAGTTTTTAGACTCTGAACTTCCATCTTTTTTCATTTTTCTTCAAAAAATCATGTATGATCTTTGTGATTTTTCGAATGATAAAACTGTAAAAAATCGTATAGTGTTCTTGAGTTTTTCTTGAATTTGTGATGAATCTGCTAAGTATTCTGAGGTTTAGAAACTAGAAAAGTAGCTTAAAGGATACATAGAAACGTTTGTGTAGACTTTGTTGCTGTAGATTCGTAAGTTTAGACACAAAATCGAAGTAAAAATTCAATATTTTACTTTCTCGAAAAAACTGGGTTTTTCCTGCTTCTAGGGTAGATGAAAAGTTTTTGTGAAAAAACTTTTTAATCTGAAATCTTTGCTGGTTGTGTGGTCAATCTTGTTTGTATAAGAATGTAGATGGTCGGATTAACCATTGGATTTACCCCCGAGCAGCCTTCTTTTTTTTCTTATTTATTTAAACTCTATTGGTCATTAGATTCCCACCTCCCCTTCTTCTTCTCAGATACATGCAAGACTACCGAGGAGGTGAACAACCAATAGACAACGATCTTCTAGCGTTGTTGTTCGAACTTCGAAACACCGAGCATGCTACTCCTCATCCTTGTAACACCCCGATTTCCTGAGATATCACGTAAAAAGTCAATTTAATTTAAAACAACAAGCGATAAAAACCTTAAAACTCATTTACTGAAATAAATTGGGCATGAGATCTCATTATTTATAATAAAACATTTTAACCTTTAACCATAAACAACATAAACCATTCAAAATCTTTAGAGAAATTTCATAATCATTTTCAATAAAATATAAATACTTTTAAAAACTCTAAAGCGTTGCGACCCTTCCACTAACATGTGAAATCCACGCCTTGAGCTTGCCATTGCTTTGCCTTGCCTTTACCCGCGACACAAAATACCCATGAGCTAACACTATTAAGAAGAGTTGTGCTAGACACAACCCCCCCTAGATGAAAACTAATTTTATCATAATCAATGAAAATCCTATAGCATATCATTTCCATACTATACCATATCATTCCATGTCGTATCATACCATATCATATCAAAAACAATTTTTTAATGCATGATGTACTCACATATATTCTTAACAAGTCATATCATAAACAATCATATTTTGTATGCTATGCTCACATAAATTTAACAAGTCATATCATTTCACATTATGCTCATATGACTAGCACTCACGTTGATCAGACGTGTAATGCAACTTGCCCTGCCACATGCTATTCGCACACATGACATTCCCACGAGGCAATACTTACCATGAATGGTTCTCACCCATGATAACAACAAAGTCCCTACAAGTGTTATTCGCACATAGGCAGCCACAACCATAATTCATACACTAAACATAGGCATCAAATAGAATTTTCAGTCTCTCATATGACATCATCTCTAACAAGCACCTAACAATTAACCTAGTGCAAATCCTGTGCGCAAGTGCCAACTCTTCTTACCTCAGTTGATGTGAGTTCCTCTTTCCTTCCTCGTACTCCTCGCTGAGTTCCCTTGTTGAGGACGAGACCTAAACACTCAACAATACAACGACGTACACAAAATACATTCAACAGTTAAGGTTTCGAACATACAAATCCTAATTCCAAAGAAAATCCTAGGCCAAAACACTATTCATACAAATATTCCTACCTAATAACTCACTATCATGCACACAAGCACAATTAACATTTCATACCACTCAAACACAATTATAAACTTGCCATGCATGCAAACACGAACAATTTGCATGACATCCTAAATTTAAGCATAAAATCTTATATTTCACATCATTATCATCCATGGACAATCATACAAATATTTTCCATGCAAAACATTATTTAAATATTATTCCTTAAATATCCAAAACTTTACATAAAAACACTAACATGCAACCTTTTTGACACATTCTAATAATCAAATAATAAATTTAAAATCAAATAATTATGCATGTGACCATAATACATCCAAACAACCCCTAAGTTTATATTATCTTATACACGTAAGTTAAACATAATTATATCCTAATTTTATAAATATCAATAAGATTTCATTAGTGTCTTCCCACAAATTATCTAATCATCAAAAGAACTCAACTTGAACTTCATTAAACAAATCCACACTCGAAACTTCCAAAAGATGAAGAACTCTACACCTTTCGAAATACGCCTTATCCTTCTTCTTAGAGTTTTTGAAATTCTCTCCCTTCTCTATAGTGCTCGACCACTTCTTTATTTTCTCACGTTCTATAGTGCTTAGCCACTTGGTCTATTTATAGGGCAATGATCTAACAACTTTCATTTGAATTCAAATTCAAATCCCTAAAAATAATATCTTAACTATTGTTTCTTGTAACATACTCTCCAAGACATCTTCAAATTTCAAATTCTAATCATAATCCTTTGATTTAGTCAACCACCAAAATAAAGAAACAATATTTTATTTTAAATCCTCCTTAATTCTCGCACTTACTTGTTTTCATTTAAATAAATTTATAAACCCAATTTTATTGCCTATCAATCCAATCTTGTAACTTAAGACTCGATTTTGACCAAAAAATAACGCAAATTTGGAAAATCCTATTTCAGTATCAATTATAAATTTTTCAAAGAGCTTTCCAACAGCATCTTATACATCCAAATTAGACTTCTACAACAAAAGTTATGACCAAAATATCATAACTGGTGCTTAAATTACGAAAATTCAGACTTCTAGGTTTATGTCCAATAATAATAATGTGATAAATCAAATAAATAAAATAGCATTAAAATTCACACAATATTATTAATTATTATTGTACTCACAATAATATTCACACAAAAAATAAATAATTAAAATTAACTGGTAAATTAATTATTTATTAGGCAATATGCTCATGCTAAGATTTTATTATCATGGCAATATACGTATGCTCATGATGAAATCAAGAATTTAATTGTCATTAAAATTCCATACATATCTAAACTCATAAATATGTAAAATAAAAAAAATGACAAAAATACCCTCAATGGTATAAATCATAAAACTATCATTTCGAGAAAGTGGATATTACAACCCTCTTCTTCAAACTCCTATTCGAGAATCCTTTTCTAACCATCTTCCATCAAAACCTTCAACTCCTATGGCTAGAGTCAAGCAAGTGGCTCGCCAAAAAAAGAAAAACCCTAAAGTTAGTCGTGGGGCGACCAACGAGGAGGCATTTATAGCAGAGGACAAAGTGTGAGAACTCATCCTTTCTAACACTATTTTGAAGCTGGGCACCAAGAAAGAACATCTGCACTGGTATATTGCACCACCTAGTGTTTTATCGAGCAAGGTGGTGGAACGCTACCCGAAGAAGTATAGAGTTCACGGGGTCACTTTGTACAAACCAACACTCGACCAAAGGGCTAATGTCCCTGGGGGTGCTTTTAGTGCCTGGTCGAGGTATAATATAGAGGTTGGTGTCACCTTGCCTGTTCACGAATACTTTAGACGGGTTGCTGATTACTTCGACATCACTCTTTTCCAGATCACACCAAACATATATAGGAGGTTGTTGACATTATATATCGTGTACCATATGAGAAAATGAGTTGCTCTTACTCCTCACGAGATCAACTACCTGTTCGATGTCAAATCCAACGCAAAGCATAACAATACGGGTTTCTTCCACTTCTCAATCAAGATAGTTCGCACACTTTCTTGACGAACACCTACAAGTCCAATGTAGGGAAGAATCAAATAGGATACTTCCTAACAATGGACTTGGTCGCAGACAACCTATCCTTCACCTGGGGAGGTAATATGCATTATCTTCATCTTCATTCATATTCGATCATTTTTCTTTTTCTTTACCCTTATCACTTCAATTCATTATCTATAATACAGGTCCATGGCATCGAACAATTCCCACCCAGGGAATGTGTGATAGGGCTGACATCTTGGCCAGCCTAACTAATGCCGAGAAGAGCTGTAAGTATCTAGTGAATGTAGAGAATCTCAGGCTGGTTGGTCTTTTGTAACCTCATCAGGAGGCAAAAGACTTAGTTGTTGAAAGTGCCACTAGAGAAGGCACCAATGAATAGATAGCCTCGGAGCAGCCTCAAGGTGTCCCTTAACCACCCAGGCCTCGTGCGACGGGTTTTAACATCAGGGAGCCTAGTGAGACACCACGACCAGCTCATGCTCCTCCGTCTAATGGCAAAGGAAAACAAAAGATGCCAGAGAGACCTTCTCAGGAGGATCACTCATCTTTCGGTGATAAAAATGGTATTACTAACTTTTTAATTAGTAGAATTATCTAGGGTAGATGAGTTTTACACTAGTAGTTAAAATAGCTTAGATAACATATCGACCAACATAGGTAGTTTGGTTATAACTACTACCAGAGAACTTACACTATTTTGCTTGTGAATTTTCCATTTATTAACTCGTTGGTTTTGTGCAGATACGTTAGAAGCTTTTGACATCTACGCTTCTGGATGCATAAGTGTTGGGTACAAATGACCACCAAAGAAGGATGTGGGAGTCTCAAGGAGGGCCTCCCCAGCCAAAAAACAAAGTCAAGAACTTTTGACCACAAAGTCAAAAGTTAAGAACTTTCTTGACGTGATGGTTGTGAGCGGTTCAGGTTCTATCCATTTAGTGAAGTATTCGACAACAACAGTAACATATTTGACTCCGCCCTTTCTTGTTGGTAAGGGTCTGATTAGATCTATTCCCCAGACTACAAATGGCCAAGGGCTTTGCATTTTCTTTAACTCATTGAGAGCTGCTCGAGGAATCTTGGAAAATCTCTGACACTTGTCGCATTTTTGTATGTACTCCATCGCATCTTCGTTCGTGGTTGGCTAGAAGTACCCTTGCCTTAATACCTTTTCAGTCAGACTTTGTCCCCAGCATGGTCACCACAAAACCATTTCTATACTTCTTGCAAAAGTTCCTTGGCTTTTTCCTTAGTGACACAATGTAATAGTGGTAAAGAATATTGTAATGTCTCAAAGTTCCTAATAAGGCTTAGTGCCTTGATTAGGGGGGCGTGAGGGCATTATTTGATTATTATATGTTAATATGTTATTTAATTGGATATATATGTGATTGTGTGAATTGCATGAGTTATATTACGATATGGCTGATTAGGCATGTTTAAGTGTATTAAATGTGCAAAAAAAAAAGGCTCACTTTTATTTAAAGGGGAATATTTGTAATTTTGACCTATTGATGGTATAATTGTGATTATATGATTGAGACCGCATTATTATGTGGATATATTTGAGATATTCGGCAAGAGTCAGTCCTTTCGAGCAATATAGTGGTGTAGTCACAACGAGGATTTATACCTAGCTCGGGGCGAGCCAATGGGTATTTTGGTAATTCGGTGAGTTACCAGGACTCATTGGAGTATAAGTCATAGTTTAGGAAAAATGGTGATAATCCGAGATTGGCAGAATTAATTGGGAATTATAAGTGTAAGGTGAGACGAGAATGTAAAATGAAGATTTTGCCCTTAGTGGGCTTTGAGAGGAAAGTAAGTAAGTGGGGGCATTTTGGTCATTTTGACCATTTGATTGTATGGGCTAGAGGCTGAGTTTATCAACTCAGAAAAACAGAAGTCTCATTTCCTCTCTTTCTCCTCTCACATGTTCTCTCTCTCTCTCTCTCTCTAAGTTTTACGTTTTGATTAGAGTTCTTGAATTCTAAGGTTTAGAAATAATCTTTGGTGGTAATTGAGTTGCTTAGGGAGAACTTAGTGGTTGTTAAGCTTACTGAACAACTAGGAATCGTCCTTGGCAGGGGTAACTCTGTTTTTTTTAAGCTTTGGGTCGAGGGAACACAAACTTAAAGGCTCGGGAATGGTTCTACTACCCGGTTGAATAGAATTCAGGGTCCCGAAGGCTAGGACTTGGTCTGGAAGCCTTTATTAGTTCATTTCTTGATAATTAGGGTTTACCGCTAGAAAGGATATCACTCAGGGTTGTTATATTCGCGTGCTCAGGAGTTGAGGTAAGAAAACTGCACCTAGACTATGGTTAGGGCTTGAGCCCAGTTATTTAACATAATTATAGCCATGTTTAGAATGTTTTAATAACCATGTTGATTGCGCTATGCATACCTATGTTAAGTAATGATTGTTTATTTGTTATATCTGATTGAAAAGCTCGACTTATAAGTCGAGAATTATATATTATATCTTATTGAAAAGCTCGACTTATAAGTCGAGGGATATCTGTTATATCTGATTGAAAAGCCCATCTTATAAGTCAAGATTTTATCTATTATATTTTATTGAAAAGCTTGGCTTATATGATATATAAGTCCGACTTATAATTCAAGGGCGACATTAGCGTGTGAAGCGCAGGATGAAATGGTAGGGCCAATATAGAAGCTCAGCTTATAAGTCGAGGTTGACATTAGCATCTAAAATGGCAAGGCCAATATAGAAGCTCGTCTTATAATTCGAGGGCTGCATTAGCGTGCAGAATGCAGGCCAAAATGGCAAGGCAAATGTAGAAGCTCGACTTATAAGTTGAGGGCGACATTAGCATGCGAAACACAGGCCGAAATAGCAGGGCCAATATAGAAGCTCGGCTTATAAGTCATGGATGGCATTAGCGTGCGAAACGCTGGCCATAATTATAGGGCCAACATAGAAGCATGATATATGTTTGCATAGCTCTACAACCACTGGGAACATGGAGCATGCTGCATGCTTGACCGGTATAGCTGTTTCTGAAAGGAATAATGCGATGGGCATTGATGTGGCTCCATAACCGCTTAAAGGGATTAAATGCATGCACGAGTATGGTTATTACTGTTAGGCATGTTAATCATGATTCTGAAATATATTGATTAACTTTTTATGAGCATGTTTATGTTTTCTTGTTGAGCCTCAGCTCATGGGTGCTATATGGTGCAAGTAAAGGGAAGGAAAAGCTGGACCAGCCATGTGTTCGAAAGCTTCAGGGGCAGAGTGTACATATGTGGCCTGCTCGACCACCACAGCCAAGGGTATCTATTGGAACTAGGGCTGGTCCCTGATTTATTTTGCCGCTTAGGTCAGCCTTTTGTATTCACTTTGGGTTTGTAATAGTTATAAACTCATTTTGGGATCCCATGCATCATACTTAACCCTTTTTAATGGAATGGTTATTGTTTGACCAAAAATTTTAGTACCTAAATCCTGTGTTAGTCTTAATTACATGATTTAAGTCCAAATGAATCGTTTTGCTAGTTGAGCACAAATATTAATACACAGTGTAATGGTCCATGATTAGGAGGACGTTACAAATACCCTCGTTAGTATAGGATCCCGTTCACTAATATATATCGAGAATATTGCCTTATTAGTTTTCTTGATTCATTTCAGTCAGTAGGTAGTATTCCCTGCTTGAGATATTGTGTTATGCGAGTCATCCGTGTATCGACAACATCAATGACCATTACTAGATGCTCAACTGGAACAATGTTCAGCGTATCAACATCTTTTGCACTTTCCAGTTTCGCTAAAGCATATGTGTTCGAGTTTTGGTCACGAGGTACCTGTTGTATAGTATACTTGTTGAATTGTGCCAACAAGTCCTTAGCCTTGTTCAAGTACGAAACTATCTTCAATCCTCGCACTTGATAGTCTCCTAGTATTTGATTTACCACCAATTGTGACTCACTATAGATTTTGAGTGCCTACACGTTGACATCTTTTGCTAGCCTTATCTCATCAGTGAGCAATGCTTCATATTTTGCTTTATTGTTTGAGGCAACAAACCCAAATCTGAGTGCGCTGTGGAAGCGATGTTCCTCTTGAGTGATTAGAATTAGTCCTGCTTTGAAGTTGTTTTCATTAAGACCCATCAACGAACAACTTCCAAATAGGGAACCATTATTTTAATTCACAAAATTAGCCCTGCTCTGGGTCTGCTTGATGGTTGGTAATCTTGTGTACTCAGCTACAAAATTTGCAAGTGCTTGTCCTTTTATTGTTGCTTGTGGCTGATAGGTGATCTTGAATTCCACAACCCATTTTAGTAGTCGACTAGCTACTTCAGGTTTTAGCAATACCTGTCTCAGAGGCTAGTCAAGTAATAATGTGATTGGATAGGCTTGAAAGTATGGTCGCAGCTTTCGTGACATGAGCAGTAGATAATAGGCCAATTTATCAATTTCCAGATATCTTGATTCTTCTCCTACTAGTCTTTTGCTGATGTGATACACTAGATGTTGGATTTTGTCTTCTTCTCTGATCAGAACAACACTAGCAGCGTACTTTGTTACTAGTAGATAAACAAATAAAGTCTCTCCATTGATTGGCTTGGATAGAATAGGAGGTTGTGACATATGCTTCTTGATGGCTTGGAACCTGCTCACATTCTTTCATCCATTCGACTTTCTTACTTCCTCTCGGTAGGTTAAAGAATGGGATGCATTTATCTGTTGATTTTGATGTAAACCTACTAAGAGCAGCAATTCTTCTTTTAAGACTTAGAATGTCCTTGATTCTGATTGGTGAATTTATGTCTATCAAATATTGGATCTTTTCAAGATGTGCCTCTATTCCTCGCTTGTTGACTATGAATCAAAGAAATTTACTAGAACCAACTCCAAAAGAACACTTGAGAGGATTTAACTTCATCTGTTATTTCTTTAATATATTGAATCACTCCTCAAGATCTTTGATATGCCCCTCGGTTTTCTTCGACTTTACTAGCATATTGTGAACATATACTTCCATGTTGTTGCCAATCTGGTCTTTAAACATGTGGTTTACCAGGTGATGGTAAGTAGCCCCAACGTTTTCAAGCCAAATGGCATTACCCTGTAGCAGTAAAGTCTAGTGTTTTTCTGGAAGCTGGTGTGTTCCTCGTCTGGGGGATGCATGCTAATTTGGTTGTACCTAGAATAAGCATCCATGAAAGATAATGCCTCGTGCCTAGATGTCGCATTGATCAGCTAGTCAATTCTGGGCAATGGAAAGCAATCCTTTGGGTAGACTTTATTAAGGCATGTAAAATCCACACATGTCCTCCACTTACCATTTGGTTTGGGGAAAGGTACCAAATTGGAGACCCACTATGGATAAAACGCTACCCGATGGAATCGATTCTCCTTTAATCTTTCAACTTCTACTTTTAAGAATCCCGACCTATCCACATCAAGCAACCTTCGTTTTTGTTGTACTGGTGGGTATTTTTTTTTCTACGTTATGGACATGACTCATCACAATTGGGCTAATTATGTAACGTCCCAAATTACCTAATAAGGTTTAGGGTCTTGATTAGTGGGCCAGGAGGGAAAATTATGGAATTATATATGTATGTTATATTTGTGTGTAATTATGTGATTATATGAGTTGTATGATAATATGACTAGATATTCATTTTAGGTGTATTAAATATGCATGTGGGCCCGTTTTTTATTAGAAGGGCAATTTTTGTAATTTGGCATGTTACGGGCATAATTGTATATATATGTGCATTGTAACGACCCAAAATTACTGATAAGGCTTAAGAGCCTTGATTAGTGTGTCGGGAGGGCATAATTGGAGGTTAAGAGAATTAATGGTAAGAAATCATGAATATGGGTATTGAGTAAGTATGCGGGCCCTGTTTGGCTGGTAAGGGCATAATGGTATCTTGGCCTGTTAGGGCATAAATGTGAATGTGTGTGATAAATTGTTGAGACCACATTATTATGTGGGTAGATTGATAAATATATATATGCGTGTACAGGTGTGTGCATTTGTAACTATCGGCACGAGGCGATCCTAGGGAGCAAGTAGCGGGAAAGTCACAACGGGGTTTAATAGTTGACTTTGGATAAGTCAGGGATATTATAGGTATCGGGTAGTTAATTAGACTATCGGGTCATGAAAATAAATATATGGAGATATATTTGAGGTTAGGATGCTAGGCGGGAATATTGGGGGATTTTACCATTTTGGCCTCGGGGACGGTTCCGGCACCCCGAGCCTTGGGATTGGCTTAATAAGATAAGTTAGAGATAAAGAAGCTTTTGGAAGAAAAACATAAACTGACTCTTATTCTCTCTCTCAAGGGAACTAAGAAAAAACACAAGAAAAACAGAGGGAATTTGGAGGATTTAGGCTGGGATTTCAGAGGATTTCAGTGGGGATTTAAAAGCTTGGTGCAAGGATTATCCAAGGATCATTCAACTAAAGCCAAGGTGAGAATCAAACTGTGATTTTGAGGTTAGAAGCTCTGAGTTTTCTGGGTAGTTGGATAATCATGATTTTTATGTTTAAGGTTGAATTGAAGCTAGAACTTGGGAACCAGCTCGGATTTTGCTTAGAGAAGAGGTTCAGCTAAAGAGGTAAACTTTAATTTATGAATTAGAAGTCTAAGTCTGGGTTTTGAATGGTTGGTTATGGTGTTTGATGTTCTTGAGTTTCAGAGATTGAAACATGGATTGCAATGCGTTTTAGATTGGGTTTCCTGTTGAATTATGATGTTAAAATTGTTTTAAAAGTGTTGGGAATGATTGATATTGAAGTAGGGAGCTTTGGGATGGTTCTGGTTAAGGTTTGGAGGTTGGAAATGATGGAAATTCTGGGTTCGAAGGGAAGGGCCGCGGCTCTGTTCTAGAGCGCTGCGGCCCTAGCTTGCAAAGGAGCCAAGAAGGCTCGGCCAAAGGCAAGCGCCGCGGCGCCCAAAGCAAGGGCCGCGGCGCGTGTCCCCTTCAGGTGTGGGGTTGGCTCTGTTTTGGAGAAGGGCCACGGCTAAGCTTCAAGGGCCGCAGCCCTTGGTTGCACACATGAGTTTTTGAGGGTTTTAAGCACGAGAAGGTAGTCTAGTGTGCTCGGGATTGGTTCCACCACCGTGCTTGGTGGAATTCGGTTTCCCAGGAGTTATTTTTATAACCAAAAACATATATCCGAGTATTAATGGAATTCATTATCTTGGTTGTGACTAGGTGATAAGCTAGGGCTCGGGAATGGATCGTGCTCGGGGGTCGTCCTTTCTATTTAAAGCATTTGACATTAAGGTAAGAAAACTGCACCTGTGTATGTGGATAGGATGGGACTAAGTGTTCCCAATATTTGAATGTATTATTATGTGGTTGTGAAACACCATGTGAATATGTTGGGACTAAGGGTTCCCTTATACTGGTATGAATGTCATAAGGTGGTATTATGCCACGGAGACATGTGGTAACGGCCTAAGGGTGCCGAAATCCACACTTGCGCACAGGGCGCGGCTCGGACACTGGTATCCGAGGACAGCTTATTATGCACTAAGCTCGGTTTAAGTGGGCCGGAGTCAGTGGGTTAAACAGAGGGTGCGGCCTAAGTCGTCGGCCCTGGATATTATGTGGTATGAGTGTATTATGTGATTGATTGTGTCTTGAATCTGAATGTATGTGCTGAATATCTGTTGTAGAATATTGTCTATGACTTAATGAGTATCTGGAGCTGGATTATTGATTATTGACCAGTGTGTTGTCTTGAATGGACTTAATGGCTTGAAAGAACTGAGTAATGCTTTGTGGTTATTGGATTATGCTCTGTGAACTGTTTAGTTGTTAACACTGTTAAGATATGATATTATGTTTCTTGCTGGGCTTCGGCTCACGGGTGCTACATGGTGCAGGTAAGGCAAGTTGGCCATGGGTTGGAGAGCTCTGGGGGCGAGGTGTACATTATCAGCTACTCGGCCACCACGGTCGAGTATTTGTACAGGAACCTAAATCGTATATGTTTCCATTAGAGTGGCTTGGTCAATTATTTGTAATTAAGAGTTTTGCATTCACGTTATTTAAACCCTGATTTGGGATCCCATATAATAAACGTCTGTTTTCAATAAAGTTTAACCGTTTATAAACAAATTCTATTTAACCTAATCCTTCGTGTCATTAGATACACAGTTCAAACTAAACGACTTGATTAGCAAGTCTTGCACTATTTCAAACACACAGTGTAACGGTCTTGGTTATCCAGGGCGTTACATGCATGTGTGATATATGTGAGAAAACACATTATTATGTGTGTTTATTTGGGTTACTCAGCACGAGACGATCCTAGGGAGAAAGTTAGCGGGAAATTCACAACAGGACCCAATACCCGACTCGGGGTGAGTCAAGGGGTATTTTGGGTAATTGGTACAATACCAGGTTATTGGGTAACAAGAATAAATGTTTGAGGACATATTTGGAGTTAGTGGGATTAGGAGGAAATATCGGGGATTTTGATCATTTTTCCCTCGGGGACGTTTTTGGTACCCCGAGCCTCGGGATTAGCTTAAGTTACTTGAACCTTAAGAAAACAATAAAAAAAAAAAAACACTCAAACACCCTTATCAGCTCACGCAACTGACTCTCTCTCTCTCTCTCTCTCTCTCTCTCTCTCTCTCTCTCTCCTTCATTCTCTCTTTCTCTCTCTCTCTCTCTCTCTCTCTCCTTCATTCTCTTTCATTTTCTAAGTGAATTGCTTGAGGAACTAAGGAAATATTGGGTGAAGCTTGGGAAATTGAAGGCTTGGCTCTAGAATTGGATTAGCTACAACTAGGAGGACTTAAATCACAGCTGAGGTAATGCTCTAACCCCTGTTTTAGTTGAATTATGTTATGGTTTCTTAGTATTCTTGAGGTATTCTTGAGCTTTGTAGCTCTTGGATTGTGAGTTTTGATGGGGTTTTAATCAAGTTTTAAGTTGGGTTTTGTTGCTGGAATTATGTTGAATCTGTTATGGGGATTGAATTATAGTTCTAGGAATCATTTGGGAAGATTTTGGTAGGATTTTGGCTGGAGAAAAATAGAGGTATTCTGGGTTCATAAGGTCAGGTCGCGGCCCTGTTCTTGGGGCACTGTGACCCAAGTGAACCCAAGGCCAGGTGGGAGGCTTTTGCTTTGGAGGCGCGCCGCGACCCTTTAGGGCAAGTCGCGGCCCGTGTTCTGGTTCCAAGCATGAGGGGCCTCTAACCTGGGAGGCGCGCCGCGACCCTTAGGGGCAAGTCACGGCCCGCCTGGGTTGTTTTGGCCACCTTAGGTCTTGAGTAACGAGAAATCAAACCTAAGGGCTCGGGATCGATTCTACTACCCGGTTTAGGAGAGTTTGATGTCTCAGAGGCTAGGACTTGGTCAGGAAGCCTTTATTTACTCATTATTGACAGGATCCTATATTATGGTTGTGACTAGGTTATCGCTAGGGGGTCGGAATCGGGGTTGTGCTTGAGGGTTGTTCTTATTATTACACTATACTCGGACCTAAGGTAAGAAAATTGCACCCAATATGTGATATATGTGATTAGGGCTTGGCCCGACTACTGTTTATAACTATGAATAGGTAGGGCTCGGCCCTAGAGAATGAACGTGAATTAGGATATGCTTGAATGCTCTATGTCTGATTAATTATTAGTAAATGCTTACCTTGTTGCATAGGTAGGGCTTGACTGCGTTAAGGAACATGGTTATTACTTGTTATCCAAAAAACAGACACGGGTGACGTGGCAGACGCTTTTAACACGTGGCTGACACCTGGCAGAAGGTCTGTTCGACCATCGACCAGTGAGATTCCCCTGACGAAACATTTGAAGCTTATATACGACCCGCCTAGTCGTATACTCCATGTATTTAGAGATAATGTTGTACAATTGTGATCATATCCGAGATTATCTCCCATGATTCATGATGATCAGATTATTTAGGAAAGAATATATATAACTAATTCGTGTAATCCTCCTTGAGCCTATAAATAAAGAGAAATAGCTAAAGGAAGGGACTTTGGGCTGATTTAAGTTTACGCTTTACAAGAGAATTAGAGCGATTATCTTACGATTGTATTATTCATCTCTCTCAGGTCTGTGAAACTCAGAGAACCCTAGTTCTTTGATCACTCCTTTGAGAACTGATATCAATAATAGCTTAAGTGGACGTAGGTCATTACCAGTTCTTGGGGCCGAACCACTATAACTTTGTGTGTCGTTTATTGTTTTTTCCATTAGATCTATTTCAACACTTTACATCACATCAAGCATTTGACTCTGTGTCAGTTGACCAAATTGAGGGTCAACATTCTGGTGCTTTCATTGAGAGCTTGAGATGAGATTGTTGAAGCATTAATGGCAAAAACAACAAAGAAGACTGGGCAGGCGGCTGGCGCTGCACCATCTCAACCTCCTCCTCCTCCTCCCCCAAACATGGCTGAAAATGAGCCACACTTGGAATTTGATGAGGAAGAATTGGACTTTGAGACGCTGAGAAATACCCTGGGGGTATTGCAAGATGAATTGGCCAATCTGAGGGCCAGTCAAGAAAGTGGTGCAAAGATTATGGCGCAGCAGCAGCAAGAGATAGAGCGTCAGCGCCAAGAGCTAAGTGAAAGACAGGCGGAGATGGACCGTCGTCAGAGGGAGGCCATGGCAGCCCTCGAAGCAGCCCTGCAGTTGGCTAGGAATCAGGCTGCACCTGCCTCACAGCCTGATCAACCCTCAAATGGGCCACCCCAAAGGGGTCCCAATCCTAGCCCTCCTATCCAACCGACGGGCCCTCAAAGGCTCGAGCAGCCACCAATGCCTCAGGATGATGTCCCACCAAGGGATCCTGAGATGCAACCTCCATCCCAGGCTGGTCAAGGAAATCCCCTGCAGCCAAGGCAGAATAGGGCCGGGTAGTAGCCCCGTAGTCCTAGACGCCATGGGAGTGAAGAGCCGAACCCACCGAGAAGGGGACAACATCCTTCTGGCAACGGAAGAAACTCAGAGATAAGCTCTGCGGTCAGGGGCCCCCCACGACATGATAATTCACGGGGACCTATCGACCAGCGCAGGCCTCCCCCTAACACTCGGGAAGTTCCAGCCTGAGGAGGCAACCGAGGGGACAGTTGGTCCCACCATAGCCAATCTAGGTTCAGAGATGGCCATGGTTATAATGAGGCCGACTCAGGCATAAGGAACGCCGGTCGAAGGAATGAAGAGAGAGGTGGAGGCAGAAGCCGACCACCTAGAGAAGACCAATAAGATAGACGTAACGCTGGGGGGCAGCCCAGACAAAACAACGACTTTAACCAGCTCGGAGCAAGCGAGCAGCGGCGAAGAAACGAAGACTTAAGGGATGTACTCAATGACCGCTGGGAACGACACGATGAGTACATCCCCCCAGCAGCAGAGGCCCCGGAAATTCCTGAAGTCGTGCAAGCCCAGATAGATGCCCTGAACCAAGCAGTACAACAGCTGGTCGGGGGAAGGACGTCTTACATCGAGTACGATAGGAGAAGGGGCACCCCTTACATTCAGAGGATAGTTGTGGCAGAAACTCCCAGCAAGTTTAAAATGCCCACACTTCCGAACTTTGACGGGTATGGTGACCCAGTATCTCATGTCAACAAGTTTGAGATACAGATGGACATTCAGAAAGTGTCCGAAGACGCTCGGTGCAGGATCTTTCCTGCAACACTTTCTGATGCTGCACAGGAGTGGTTTTTTAAATTCCCTCCTGCAAGCATTATATCTTGGGAGATGTTCGTAAAGGAGTTTTACGGACAATTCTATGTGGGTCGTGTGCACCCAACTGAGGCAAACCAGCTGGTTGAGATACGCCAGCAAGAAGGAGAGCCACTGAAGGATTACGTCCAGCGTTTTATGCGGGCAGTTGATAAACGAGTTTTAGGCTCGTTTATGGTCCTAGTTTTTAGGCTATTTTTCATTAGTTAGGATTATTTTATTTCGGAATTATGCTCGTTTGTTCTTGTTTCAGGGTGATTAATGTTAAAGTGATACAATTGATGAAAAGGAGCGAAAGTGGAACAAAATCGGGACGGATTTGTGAATTTTCTTGGTTCTGTAAGTAGCGCTACAGCGCCACTAAAGGAGCGCTGTAGCACTAGGAAGAAGTTCTGAAGAAGCTCGGCTCTGACTTTAGCGCTACAGCGCTACAACATTAGTGCTACAGTGCTTGGACGCAGTTTTCAGGAATTTGGTTCCTGACTTTAGCGCTACAGCGCTACCATAAGAGCACTACAGCGCTGGTGCCCAGATTTCCCCCATTTCGTTTCTGACTTTAGCGCTACAAGGGTAGCGCTCCAGTGCTGGTTTCCCGATTTTTGACATATCTGATTACTTTTGATGGGCAATTGAGTCTTTTCCAGAGGGAATTTTTAGTAGGGATTCTTGGGAAACATATATGCGACTGAGACAGGGCTGAAGGGGATAACGACGGCTGGGAGTAAGAATACCATCTTGGAGGATTGATTGTTGTGTTTTTCATCTTTTTCTTAAAATTTTTATGTTTGTAATTGAATTATTTTATTGTTAGAATGAATATCATGGGCTAAACTCTTTTTAGGGCTTTTATGTGAATCTTTTGGAAACCCTCTTTATGGTTTAATGCAAAATTGATGTTCTTCTTCATCTCTTTCAATTCCTTATAATCTATGTTATTTGTGTGATTATTGATTGATCACCTCTAATTGCTATTTCATGAATCAAATTGAAATCTGAAAAGTGAAATTTGATATGCTTTGATTGTTTGGATGCAAATTTAATTTAGAACGAAAGTATCTAGATTATTTGCCTATTTTTTTGAGTTGCGTGGTTAATGCCTTCTACATGATTCAACTTACCATAGAAATATAGGAAGTTGTCATTTAGATTGAATTTCATAAATCTTGACCAGATTATGAATTGTTTTTGCAACTTATTCTTGAATAGGGAGAAGGGGATATAAATTATTGCATTAGGAAATAAAAGGGTGGAAAATAGAGGATCATAATTTTCGTAATTTCATTTTCTCTGTTATTTTCTGTTTAAATTTTCATTGTGCTTCGTTAGTATTTTTCTTAGTTTGAAATCTCTGAAATCGTTCAATCAAATAGAATTAAAAAGATTGGTTGATTGGTAATTGATAATTCAGTCCTTGAGGACGATACTTGGTTTTTACCATTTTATTACGAATTGCGACTGTGTGCACTTGCATAGCAAAAATATCGCAACAAGTTTTTGGCGCCGTTGCCGGGGACTGGAAATAATTATCAATTAATTTTTATTCTAATTTGATTTTAATTTCTCTTGTTTCTAATCTGTTTAGCTGCTTAATTTGTCTATCTCAGGTGAATTTTGGTATATGCGTGGCAGAAGAGGAAAAGACACACTTGTTCCTCTGAATCCTGAGATTGAAAAGTCTTGCAAGAAAATCAGAAAGAACAAGAGGGAGGCCCAGAAATCTGTGAAGATGGCACAGAATGAAGGGGATGGCAGGAATGTTCTAATTCCTGGAGTTGTACAAGGGGGTCAGGCTCAGAACAATGCTGAGAGGAGCCTGAGAGACTATGTGCTGCCCACTCTGACGGGAGTACAAAATAGTATACGCCCACCAGCTGTAGAGGCTAACAACTTTGAAATCAAGCCCGCTATTCTACAAATGGTGCAGTCCTCTGTGCAATTTAATGGGTTGCCTTCTGAAGATCCTCACACCCATTTGTCTAATTTTCTGGAATTGTGTGGAACCTTCAAATATAATGGGGTGAGCGATGACGCAGTTAAGCTTAGGCTTTTCCCATTCTCTCTGAGGGACAGAGCTAAAAGTTGGCTGAACTCACTGCAACCAAACTCTATTGTCACCTGGCAAGATCTAGCTCAGAAATTTTTGTCTAAATTCTTCCCTCCGTCCAAAGCTGCTAAATTGAGGGGAGAGATCAATAACTTTTGCCAGAATGACGGAGAGTCATTGTATGAAGCTTGGGAACGGTTTAAGGAACTCTTGAGAAGATGTCCTCATCATGGCATTGAACAGTAGATGCTAGTACAGAATTTCTACAATGGTTTATGTCCTACAACCAGAACCATTATTGATGCTGCAGCGGGTGGTACGTTTATGAGCAAGAGTGCAACTGGTGCTTATGAGCTGCTAGAGGACATGGCCACAAACAATCATCAGTGGTCTGAGGAAAGATCATCAGGAGTCAAAAAGGTAGCTAGGGTGCATGAGCTGGATGCAATCACTGCTCTAACAGCACAAGTAGCCTCTCTGACAAAGCAGTTACAACAGAGCAGTGTATCTGCTAATGCGGTTCAGATGGCAGTGAGGTGTGAAATATGTGGTGGTGCTCATTCTGTCGATCAGTGTCCTATCACTATGAATAATAACACCCCTATGGATCATGCTCAAGTTCAAGCGGTGGGAAACTTTCAAAGGCCACTCAATAATCCATTCTCCAATACTTACAATCCTGGGTGGCGAAATCATCCCAATTTTTCGTGGAAGAATAATCAAGGCCAACAACCTCAGTTTCAGGGCCAATTTCAGAATAACATGCCTCAGCCACCTATGCAGCAAGCTTCGTCATCACAACAGCCTAGGCCTCAACAATCAATGCCTCAACCTGAGAGGCCTAATGAACTGCAAGCTGCATTGTTGACCCTCACTAATACTCAAACTCAGTTTATAACAGAGACTAGGTCTTCCATCAGAAACCTGGAAACACAAGTTGGGCAGTTGGCCAGTATGCTCAATAACAGACCGCAGGGAAATTTTCCTAGTAATACTGAAGTCAACCCCAAGGAGCAAGTTCAGGCAATTACTCTGAGGAGTGGGAAGCAAACTGAGCAGCCTAGACCTCCACAGGCAGTGGTTCAGAATAAAGAGATGGGTGAACAGTCTGATTCTGAAAGGGTTACTGAAGACAATCAGCAGTCAGAAAAGAGTCCGCCAGTTGTTATTGAGCAGCCAGTTCGAGTTCCATACCCTCAGAGGCTTAGAAAGACTACACTTGATAAGCAGTTTTCTAAGTTTCTAGAGGTGTTTAAAAAGCTGCACATAAACATTCCTTTTGCTGAGGCCTTGGAGCAGATGCCCATCTATGTTAAATTCATGAAGGAGATTATGTCAAAGAAAAGGAGGATGGAGGACTATGAGACTGTAGCACTCACTGAAGAGGGTAGCGCGATTTTACAAAGGAAGCTACCCCAAAAGTTGAGAGATCCGGGGAGCTTCACCATACCTTGCACCATTGGCAAGTTTGAATGTAAGCACGCCTTATGTGATCTGGGGGCAAGTATCAATTTGATGCCCTTATCTGTGTTTAAAAGACTTGGTTTGGGGGAGGCAAAACCAACAACTGTCACTTTACAGCTCGCAGACCGATCATTGACGCATCCACGGGGTATTATTGAAGATGTTCTTGTGAAGGTGGATAAGTTCATATTCCCAGCTGACTTTATCGTTTTGGACATGGAGGAGGATACAGATGTACCAATTATTCTCGGTAGGCCATTTCTAGCCACAGGCCAAGCTCTTATTGATGTTCACAAAGGAGAGCTAAAGCTTAGAGTTCAAGGAGATGAGGTGGTCTTTAATGTCTTCAAGTATATGAAGTATCCAGTGGCTAGTGACAGTTGCTTTAGTGTGGATGTGATTGAGAAGGCAGTCTCCAAGAGAAGGATGAGCAGTGATGCCTTAGAGGCAGTCTTATTGGGTGACGAGGTCGATGATGATGATGATGCTGAGATCAGAGAATGTGTAAACTGGATAAACTCTTTCTTACCATATTGGAAGAAGTTTCAAGATTGATAAACCCCTAACCTCCATTCAGCAGCCACCGCAGTTGGAATTAAAGGTCCTCCCAGATCACTTGCGATATGCTTATTTGGGAGAGAATGAAACTTTACCAGTCATTGTGTCAGCTGACCTGTCAAAGATAGAATTGGAGAAGCTGTTGAGGGTTCTAAGGGAGCATAAATTGGCCATTGGGTGGACCTTGGCAGATATTAGAGGAATAAGCCCATCGACAGTGATGCATAAAATCTTATTGGAGGAGAATAGCAAGCCATCCATAGAGGCCCAGGGAAGACTCAATCCAACCATGAAGGAAGTAGTACTGGAGCAAATTCTTAAATGGTTGGATGTTGGGGTGATCTACCCAATTTTTGATAGCGCATGGGTGAGCCCTGTGCAAGTGGTACCTAAAAAGGGTGGTATGACAGTGGTGAAAAATGAGAACAATGAGCTCATTCCAACAAGAACTGTAACGGGGTGGCGGATTTGTATAGACTACCACAAGCTCAACAAGGCAACAAGGAAGGATCATTTTCCTTTGCCTTTCCTTGATCAGATGCTTGACAGATTGGCAGGACATAGCTACTACTGTTTCTTGGATGGGTACTCTGGGTATCATCAGTTCGCTATTGCACCAGAGGATCAAGAGAAAACAACCTTTACATGTCCTTATGGCACATTCGCTTTCAGGAGAATGCCATTTGGACTATGCAATGCCCCTGCAACATTTCAACGGTGCATGATGGCCATATTTTCAGACATGGTAGACCGGTGTATTGAGATATTCATGGATGATTTCTCTGTTTTTGGCTCATCATTTGACCTCTGTTTGGGTAACTTGGAGAACGTGCTGCGTCGTTGTGAGAAGGAAAATCTGGTGCTGAATTGGGAGAAATGCCATTTTATGGTGAAAGAGGGGATTGTTCTTGGCCATAAAATTTCGAGTGAGGGAATTGAGGTAGATAGAGCAAAAATTTCTACCATTGAAAAGCTGCCTCCACCAGTTTCAGTCAAAGGTGTTAGAAGTTTTCTTGGTCACGCTGGGTTCTATCGAAGATTCATAAAAGATTTCTCTAAGGTGTCCAAGCCTCTCTCGAATCTGCTTATGAATGGAGTTGTTTTTTATTTTAATGATGAATGTTTGAGGGCTTTCAATTTCTTGAAAGAAAAGCTTATTTCTGCTCCAATTGTGATAGCTCCAAATTGGGAATTGCCTTTTGAGTTGATGTGTGATGCCAGTGACTATGCAGTGGGGGCAGTTTTGGGACAGCGAATTGACAAGGTATTCAGGTCTATTTATTATGCTAGTCGGACTCTAAATGATGCTCAGCTGAATTATGCTACTTGATGGCTGTCGTATACCACACAAATTTAACAATAATTTTTCTTTCAATACTTCCAATTATTTCAGTATAATAGCAAGTACAGGTCGAACCCACGAGGACTATCGTTCACTTTATTATTCAAGAATTAACACTAAAACTTAAAAGGGGATTTTGATTTTTTTATGCAAAATTAAATAACATAAATTAGAAAGCAAAATAAAGATTTGGATTACGATATTAAAAAGCAGTTAAAGGTTAATCTCCACCCTCAACAATCATTCCTAATCACTAATAATAAATATTATTCCAATTTCTTAATTAAACTATTAACCCCGCAGATAATGCTGAAGCAGTCAATTATCCCAGTCTCCCTATTATAAGTAATCAAGGCGAAGTGCTCAATAATTAACTCTTTTATCTAAGCAATAAATCTATGAAGCATACAATCTATTTAACTTAGATAAAGCATTAAGTTATATGGAAACAAGTTAATCTAGGCAATAAATTAATGAAGCATATAATTCATTTAACCTAGGTTCTATTTTTCATCACAATCAACAATTCTTTTGACTTAACTATCAATTGCAATTTATCACACACACTTAGAATCCTAAACTATTAGGTGAGTAGTAATTCTAAGATGACAATTGAACAATGTAAAACCTTAATTAGTTGGCCACCTAACAAGAAATTACAAGATTCATAACATTCAATTGGAAAAATAGAAACAATCTAATATTGAGAGAAATTGAAGAACAATATTCATTATTAATAATCAAGAATTCATGTCTTGGGTTTTGAATTAACCCTTAACCTAAAAAGAATCTACTCCATAATTGTAATCATAATCACAAACATAATTATAATTAAAATTAAAGAGATAAAGGGAAGAAAAGAACTAGATTGATGAACAAAAGTAATGTAGTCTTGTAGTCTTTTCTTCAGCCTCCTTTCAGTCTTTTTGTCTCTCTAAACCGTAATCAAAACTTAATCTAAAATTAACCCTAATAATTATTTATAGTCTCAATTAAATTCTAATTAAAAAGAAATAAAAAATCTGAAAACGACGTCGCGAGCCGCGGCCTGAAAAATGCGAGCCGCGGCCTAGAACAAAACTGTGCCTAAATCTGTCCCTCAGGCAACGGCTTGAAATTTTCGCGCAGCGGCCTGAGTTTTACACGCAGCGGCCTGTCTGGAAGAAAAATCCTGAAAGTGCAATTTCCACTTAAAGTGCCGTGGCCTACCTCCAAATTCTTCAATTCTTGATCTTAGAAAGCTTCCACATTGCCACCACTTCCACATTTCAATCCCGAAAGCTTTGAATACTCCTAAAACTTTATTTTAACTACACTTGCCATCAAAATGTCAGATTTATCATCATAAAACGCAACGTAGAAAATATGTGGTAGACTCACAAAACTTAGTGAAAACTATTAAAAATGCTATCATAACACCATCCAAGCATAGAAAAACTTAGCAAATATTAATGCAAAAATGACCTTATCACTACTACAGAAAAAGAGTTACTAGCTATTGTGTTTGCTTGTGATAAATTTAGACCGTATCTGATTGATAACAAAGTGATTGTCTACACTGATCACTCTGCCATTAAATATTTGATGTCAAAGAAAGATGCCAAGCCCCGCCTGATTAGATGGATTCTTTTGCTTCAAGAATTTAACATGGAGATTCGTGACAAGAAGGGCAGCGAGAATGTGGTAGCTGATCATCTCTCTAGACTTGAGGTGGAGGAGACTAAAAATAAGAAAGCAGTGCAAATCAATGATCACTTTCCTGATGAGCAATTGTTTGGGGTGAGTGAGACTTTAGCTGTCCCTTGGTTTGCTGACATAGTGAACTTCTTGGTTGCCAAGATTGTGCCTCCTGAAATGTCAAAGCAGCAATTAAAGAAATTCTTTTCTGAGGTGAAACACTACTATTGGGAGGAACCTATTCTCTATAGGCACTGTGTTGATCAGATTATCAGAAGGTGTGTTCCTGAAGAAGAGATGCAGTCCATTCTTAATCACTGTCACACTCAACAATGCGAAGGGCACTTTGGAGCATCAAGAACGATGGCCAAGGTATTACAAAGTGGTTTCTATTGGCCTTCATTATTCAAGGATGCCAATGTTTTTGTCAAGGCTTGTGATAGATGTCAGCGAACTGGTAATATCTCGAGGAGAAATGAAATGCCTTTACAGGGGATTCTTGAAGTGGAACTGTTTGATGTATGGGGCATCGATTTCATGGGGCCTTTTCCACCATCTTACAACAATGAATATATTCTATTGGCAGTGGATTATGTATCCAAATGGGTGGAGGCTGCAGCAACTAGAGCCAATGACGGTAAAACTGTGCTTAACTTTCTGCATAAACATATTTTTACTAGATTTGGCACTCCCCGAGCTCTGATTAGTGATGAAGGGAAACACTTTGTGAATAAACAACTTGATGCATTGCTGGCTCGTTATGGAGTATATCATCAAAAAGCTTTGCCTTACCATCCTCAATCAAATGGGCAAGCTGAAGTTTCAAACAGAGAAATCAAAAGCATCCTTGAGAAGACTGTTGACAATTCGAGGAAAAATTGGTCGAAAAAGTTAGATGATGCGATTTGGGCTTACAAAACTGCATTCAAAACACCAATAGGCATGTCTCCTTACAGGTTGGTGTTTGGTAAAGCGTGTCATATACCAGTTGAATTGGAGCATAGGGCATTCTGGGCTATGAAAAAGTTGAATTTCGATTGGAGTGCCACTAGTGAACGAAGGCTGTTGCAACTGCATGAACTTGACGAGTTTAGAAATGAGGCTTATGAGAACGCCAAGATTTATAAGGAGAGAACAAAGGCTTGGCATGACAAGAACTTAATCAGGAAGGAGTTCCAACCAGGGCAGCAGGTACTTCTTTTTAATTCAAGGCTGAGACTTTTTCCTGGGAAATTGAAGTCAAGATGGTTAGGACCATTCATTGTTGCTCAGGTCTTTCCATATGGTTCTGTAGAAGTTCGGGGAAACTCAGGTGATTCCTTTAAAGTCAATGGACAGAGATTGAAACCATACTTGGGTGGTACTTTTGATCAAGCAAAGTCTATCCTCCTCCTGAAGCCTCTTTGAAGAGGGATCCAGCGTCCGGCTAAATGACGTTAAAGACAGCGCTTTGAGGAGGCAGTTCTCAGTTGTAAATTCATTTTATTTTATTTATTTTGGTTTTGAACAATGAAGGGATTTTGTTTTTAGTTGTTATTTTTATTTTCATGTATTGTTTGAACCGTGAAAATTGTGAAAAAAAAAACAAATATGAAAAATATAAAAATGTGGTGATTTCAGGTGCCATAACGCTACAGCGCTATACTTGCAGCGCTATGGCACTCTTCTCAGAGAAGAAAAGGAAATTCGGGGGTCAGTAAGCGCTACAGCGCTGGTTCCAGAGGCCAGAGTCCCAATCCGTGCATTAGCGCTACAGCGCTATTCCTTTAGTGCTGTAGCGCTCTGTTCAGTTTTTTTTTAAATCAGAGGGGTTTCGTTTATTTACCCCTCATTCCTTCTTTTTCTTTTTTGTCTTCTTCATTTGGTCTCTCCCCCATCTCTCTCCCAGATCGTGTTCCCCTATCTCCTTCATAGCTCCATTGTTTCTTCCTTTCAACCTCTCCCCAGAAATTTCACCACACCTTCTCTCTCTCTCATTTATTTCTTCTTCTATTTCTCTCATTTCTTTGATTTCTTCTCCAACCCAGTCAAATTTCCCCAATCATTTGAAACCCTAAAAACTCACTGATTTAATTTCTTGATGGAGATGGAAATTATCAAGGGGCTGTCCTAATTCAAGCATAAAGGAGTCCATTGCAAGGTTGGGTAAGTGGTTCCTCATCCTTTTCCCCTCAGATTTTTGTGGTATTTGGGATTGGCTTGTTTTGATTGATTGAAGAGGGTGGATCCTTTCTGTGGCTTGGGTTTGGGGATTTTAGTTGATTTTCTTGAAAGATTGAATATTGTAACTGTTTGTGAAGAGTAAAAGGGTCCATTGGTAGGGGAGGTGCTGTAAAAATTTTGTCTTGTGGGTTTGGTGATAGTATAGATAATGGCACCCAAGAGTAGAGCGGGTAGAAATAATGATAAGGGAAAGGGGCAAGCATCTGCGTCTCAACCAAGGGAGGATAGTTCTGAGCATGAGTATGATGAGACTCGGTTTATCAATTTCAAGGCTCAGGAGCGGTATGAGAAATTTGTCAGAAAGCCTTTGATTCCCAAGCGTGAAGTGGAATGTCAGTCTGAACCTTTTGCTCATCAGATTTTTGAACGGGTTCGGGCGAATCTCATGAATAGGAAATGGGGCGATTTTGTAACTAGATTGGCACAGGCTAATGTATCATTGGTGTATGAGTTTTATGCGAACTTAAGAGATAAACACAATGACACAGTCTTTGTTCGAGGTAAACGTGTGCCTTTCACTGCTGAAGCGATTAATAAGGTGTTTAAAGCCCCGCATATAAAACAGGAGGAGGAGGAATATGCCCAGTTCTTGAATGGATCTATAGATTTTGCGGCTGTGGCTGATAAACTGTGCTTTGAAGGTGTTCCCTGGAATTTATCTGGCAGTCTCCCTAAAAGTATAGCATCGTGCCAGCTTAACATGGAGGCGAGATTTTGGGCGTTCTTTGTGTGTGCTCGATTTATGCCGGTTAGTCATGTGTCTGATATGACTAAAGATCGAGCCTTATTGATGTACGCATTGATGCAGGGCATGAGTGTTAATCCGGGTATTTGGATCAAGGCCAACATTAATTTCATTGAAAAAGGGCACACTACTGGAGGTTTAGCCCATGGATCCGTCATCACGATGTTGTGCTGTAAGGCTGGTGCCCCGGAATTTGTTACTGATATTTATCATTCGCTGCAGCAACCGTTGTCCATCAATTTGATGAATGACTATCCTGAGCCTGCTCTTTATGTGCCGCAAGCAATAAAAAAGGGAAAGCGCCGTGTGGAAGCTGATGTGGAGGAAGAAGTTGAACCAGTTTTGTTGGGTGGCAGTAGCAATTCCATCTTGCAGCAAGTTAATGACAAGTTGGATTATCTAATCCAACAAAATCAATATGTGGTTCAGCAGCAACATATGGTGAATCAGTATTTGGGCCAGCGATATGATTATGAAGTGAGTCATGTGGCTCAATTAAACAATTTGGTGAGTCGCTGGTCGCTAGACGATTCTGATCGCACTTATTTTGCTCCACCACCGCCCTATCCACCGTACTCTCCATTTTACCCTCCGCCTCCACCCCCGTCTTTTGCTGGTTTTCCTGCACCTCAACCTCCGCAATCTCATCCTTTCGAAGGTCCTTCATTCCAACCACCACCACCACCATACTAATGTGGCTGGTCAGGTAAGTTCTCTTCCTCTGTTCTTTTCTTTATCACATTGGGGACAATGTGCGTCTTTAGTTTGGGGGGGGGGGGGGGGGGGAGCTTATTCTGTTTTATTTTTATTTTTGCGTTGTTTAGTTTAGCTCTTAGTCCTTTGTGTTATTTTCTGTGGTTGTTTAGTGTAACTGTTAAGCCATCATTCTTGTCTGTTGTTGCTTTGTCTTTGCTCGTGAAAAGGAAATTGAATTCAACTGTGTGCTTGGTTCAATTGTTTTAGAGTTTAATTTAAAGGTTTTGTGGGAAATTTTTAATATGTTTTGAAAATGCAACATTTTGGATTTTATTATATGTGTTTGACTAGGGTTGGTGGTATGACAATTTGAATTTGATAGAACTTGCATTATTTGGCCTTTGAGGCGGAATCCTTGATGACATGTGTTTTGAAAAGTGATTTAGGCAATTTTATTGGATCGATTGTGCTTTTCAAGCCAACCTTGATTTAACTTTCCCTAGATACCCTCTTTGAGTCTAAAAGTTCACCTTTTATTGTTAAACACTTGTTTTGAGCTTAACCGAATACCTTATTATTTTTCCATTCCTAGATTTGTACCATGAGCTTATAAAATCTAACAGGGGATTGATTTATAATGGGTGTTACTCTTGTGTATTGGTGTTGGAAATAGAAAATAATTCAAGAAAAGATTGAGAAATAATAATAAAAAATATATATATAAAAAAAAAAAAAAGAGATTTGAGAGAAACTACTTTTCTTTTGTTGTCCCCATTAAAATGCATAGTTTGGGGGAAAGGTAGTATATATATTTTCAAAAAAAAAAAAACTCTCTAGTGTTTATATTTCTCAATCTTTGGAAATAAAGAGGATCTTTGGGTTGTGTTAAATTGTGTTG
Organism: Humulus lupulus; assembly: GCF_963169125.1. Lineage (NCBI taxonomy): Eukaryota > Viridiplantae > Streptophyta > Magnoliopsida > Rosales > Cannabaceae > Humulus > Humulus lupulus. The sequence goes on along the minus strand of NC_084793.1, from coordinate 188,566,039 downwards.
TGAATATCAAAATTGGGTGTAAAGTTTATATGCTTATGGTAATGATTGAGCCTAAATGACAATCTCATCTACCCTTGCCTAAGCCTAACGCTATAACCCGTGAAAGCCCTTTTGATTTCAAAACGCGTGTCATTGACATTAGTGGAGAAGGTTAAGTAATGCAAGCATATTGAAAAAATTGGTTTGTGGAATTGTCTGGATTGAGTTGAGCATGTATGATAGAGTCCAAGTGTTGCAGTCATTTTCATGATACATTATTGATTTCCCTAATTGAACTTTACAAATTGGACTTTAAGGCAATTGAGCTGAAATTCTGGTTATTATTATTGCAATTGAGATTTCATGAGTTTTGGCAAAGCAGTGTAGATGGAAATGATGGTTTAGCTTGTTCGTTTTGTGTTTGTTTCATTTTGTTAGTTTAACTTGGTATTTACTCGAGGGCGAGTAAAGATTTAGTTTGGGGGAGTTTGATAAACGAGTTTTAGGCTCGTTTATGGTCCTAGTTTTTAGGCTATTTTTCATTAGTTAGGATTATTTTATTTCGGAATTATGCTCGTTTGTTCTTGTTTCAGGGTGATTAATGTTAAAGTGATACAATTGATGAAAAGGAGCGAAAGTGGAACAAAATCGGGACGGATTTGTGAATTTTCTTGGTTCTGTAAGTAGCGCTACAGCGCCACTAAAGGAGCACCGTAGCGCTAGGAAGAAGTTCTGAAGAAGCTCGGCTCTGACTTTAGCGCTACAGCGCTACAACATTAGCGCTACAGCGCTTGGACGCAGTTTTCAGGAATTTGGTTCCTGACTTTAGCGCTACAGTGCTACCATAAGAGCACTACAGCGCTGGTGCCCAGATTTCCCCCATTTCGTTCCTGACTTTAGCGCTACAGCGCTACAAGGGTAGCGCTACAGCGCTGGTTTCACGATTTTTGACATATCTGATTACTTTTGATGGGCAATTGAGTCTTTTCCAGAGGGAATTTTTAGTAGGGATTCTTGGGAAACATATATTCGACTGAGACAGGGTTGAAGGGGATAACGACGGCTGGGAGTAAGAATACCATCTTGGAGGATTGATTGCTGTGTTTTTCATCTTTTTCTTTAAATTTTTATGTTTGTAATTGAATTATTTTATTGTTAGAATGAATATCATGGGCTAAACTCTTTTTAAGGCTTTTATGTGAATCTTTTGGAAACCCTCTTTATGGTTTAATGCAAAATTGATGTTCTTCTTCATCTCTTTCAATTCCTTATAATCTATGTTATTTGTGTGATTATTGATTGATCACCTCTAATTGCTATTTCATGAATCAAATTGAAATCTGAAAAGTGAAATTTGATAAGCTTTGATTGTTTGGATGCAAATTTAATTTAGAACGAAAGTATCTAGATTATTTGCCTATTTTTTTGAGTTGCGTGGTTAATGCCTTCTACATGATTCAACTTACCATAGAAATATAGGAAGTTGTCATTTCGATTGAATTTCATAAATCTTGACTAGATTATGAATTGTTTTTGCAACTTATTCTTGAATAGGGAGAAGGGGATATAAATTATTGCATTAGGAAATAAAAGGGTGGAAAATAGAGGATCATAATTGTCCTAATTTCATTTTCTCTGTTATTTTCTGTTTAAATTTTCATTGTGCTTCGTTAGTATTTTTCTTAGTTTGAAATCTCTGAAATCGTTCAATCAAATAGAATTAAAAAGATTGGTTGATTGGTAATTGATAATTCAGTCCTTGAGGACGATACTTGGTTTTTACCATTTTATTACGAATTGCGACTGAGTGCACTTGCATAGCAAAAATATCGCAACAGCAGCCGCTGGAGCCAAAATAATGGGAGATGAAGGAAAAATGATGGCCCTAACTGTAGGTGTTAGGCGTCGTACGCCTTTGTGGAGTAGCCTCAAGAAGCATGGGGCTTAAGACTTCCCAAGAGTTCTTGGATCGAGCTGATCGATACATCAAGCTCGAAGATTCCATTGCCAGCGAGGGAAAGCCCCCATGCAAAGATAAGGGGACTGAAGACCCCGCCAAAGCCGCCAATGGGTCAAAACCCAATGGCAACGGTAAAGGCAATGGGAACGGCAATGGCAACGGCAAAAATGGGGGAAGAGACCCCATAATGAACTCTCCACCTTCGAGAGTAAACGCACTGAGAGCAACCGTTATGAGGCACGATTCACTAACTACACTGCCCTTGTCGAGTCTCGAGCAGAGGTGTATCAGGCCACAAGTTCCAGTGTGCCTTACAAGAGACCCGCTGCCATTCGAAAGGATATTTCAAAAAGAGATACCACCAAGTTCTGTCGTTTTCATAACGACTACAAACACAATACGAACGAGTGCAACCACCTGAAAGATGAAATTGAGTTCCTTATCAGACAAGGACACTTGAGGAGATATGTACGGGCCTCGGGAACTTCCCAACGAGAAGCTCCAGGTGGCAACGAGTAGGCGCCTGCACGCCAACGCTCGCCACCTTTGCAACCTGATCCCGTAGCTGGCACTTTACTCACCATCTGCGACGGCCCGCACCTCGCAGGAAACAGCGGAAAGGCAAGGGAACGATATGCTCGGACCCTACGCCACGACCAGGACATCGAGATGATGACTGTGGAGGACCAGGCATCAAAGAAGGCTCAGTCAGAGGACGGTGAAATAACCTTCTCTGATAGCGACGCCCAGCATGTCCGGTTCCCGCATTCCAATCCGCTGGTCGTGGATGTTCAAATTGCCAACATGATGGTAAAGAGAGTGCTAGTTGATACAGGAAGTTCAGTTAACATCCTGTATAAATCTTCGCTGGAATGGATGAAGTTGTCCGTCAAGGACTTAGAGCCCTGCAACCAAACAATTTATGACTTCTCTGGTGATGGACTTGCTCCAACAGGGTCAATCAGACTTCCGGTAACGGCAGGTACAGCGCCCGCTACCAGGACATTACTCACTACTTTCATAGTAGTCGATTGTCCTTCGGCTTACAATGCTGTAATCGGAAGGCCCATACTGGTTGACCTTAGGGTCGTCACCTCAGTATGGCACTTGGCCATGAAATTCCCAACAGACGCAGGGGTAGGACACGTGTTAGGAAATCAGAGGGAAACAAGGGAGTGCTATAATTCCTCAATTACTAAGGCCAAGCAGGGAACGTCGAGGAGCACTTCCCCAGAGAGGTTGCAGATGGCCATTGATACACAGGCCCAATCAGGTGATGAAGTCACCAAAGAGGGTGTTGCCCAAAGTGAGGATAGAGAATTAGATCCTCGCTTTGGGGATTTTGAGGAAGATGATGGACCTGTCGAGGACCTAGAGGAAGTCCAGCTTGACGTAGAGTTTCCGGCCAGAGTAGAAAAGGTCGGGAAAAATTTGGAAGCAACAACAAAGCACGCACTGGTGGAATTTTTGAGAAAGAATCAGGAAGATTTTGCCTGGTCACATAAAGACATGGTTGGGATAGATCTTGCAGTCATTAGCCATGTCCTGAACATCGACAAAAGCTTTCCACCCGTGCAACAGAAAAGAAGGCTGCTCGATAAAGACAGATCGAAAGTCTTAAAAGAAGAAGTTCAAAAACTAAAGGAGAATGGGTTCATCAGGGTGGTGTTTTATCCATCGTGGGTCTCTAATCCAATACTGGTTCCCAAGCCTAACGGCAAATGGCGAACCTGTGTGGATTTCACAGACCTTAATAAAGCCTATCCAAAGGATTGCTTCCCACTCCTAAGGATCGACCAGCTGGTCGATGCAACTGCAGGACATGAGATCCTTTCTTTCATGGATGCATACTCCGGATACAATCAGATCAGTATGCATCCATCTGACGAGGATCACACTAGCTTTCAGACCGATACAAGGTTATACTGTTATAAAGTAATGCCCTTCGGACTGAAAAACGCTGGTGCGACTTACCAGCGACTAGTTAACCACATGTTTAAGGAGTTGATCAGAGTAAACATGGAGGTATACGTGGATGACATGCTGGTAAAGTCGAAAAAGGCAGAAGGACATGTGAAGGATTTACAGGAGTGTTTCAATGTTTTGAATAAGTATCAAAAATGAAGCTAAATCCTCTCAAGTGTTCCTTCGGAGTAGGATCAGGGAAATTTTTGGGGTTCATTGTCAATTCGAGGGGAATCGAAGCCAACCCCAAAAAGATCAAAGCCCTGATCGATATGAAATCGCCAGTGAAAATCAAAGATGTGCAAAGTTTGACTGGAAGGATTGCCGCACTCAGTAGATTCATTTCAAAATCGACGGATAAGTGTGTCCCATTCTTTAATCTACTTAGAGGCAACAAGAAGTTCGAGTGGACTGGAGACTGCGAGCAGGCTTTCCAGGCCTTAAAAGCCCACATGGCACAGCCTCCTGTCTTATCAAAGCCGATAGATGGAGAAACTTTGTTCATTTACCTGGCGATCACCGAATATGCTGCTAGTGCGGTGCTAGTAAGAGAAGAAGAAGGCGTACAAAAGGTAGTGTATTATGTAAGCAAGAGGTTAATCGGGGCCGAATTGAGGTATCCTCCAATCAAAAGATTAGCCTATTGCCTAATTTTGGCCTCAAGGAAGTTACGTCCTTACTTCCAAGCCCATCCCATCATAGTCTTAACTGACCAGCCCCTTCGGCAAGTTCTACAAAAACTAGAGGCTGCTGGACGTCTGTTGAAATGGGCAGTCGAACTCGGGTAGTTCGATATAGCATATTCACCGCGAGCAGCAGTAAAAGGACAAGTCTTGGCTGACTTCATCGTCGAATTTACTGAACTCCCAGACAACGAGCAGTGCGAACAACCTAGTGCGCCTGAGCCCCAAGTTGAAGCTCCTTCGTGGAAGTTATTCACAGATGGATCGTCCAACGAATCTCACGCAGGAGCAGGAGTGATATTGATAACGCCAGAAGGGCATCAATTTCACTGCGCGATTAGGTTCGATTTCACCGCTTCAAACAACGAAGCCGAGTATGAAGCCCTGCTCGCTGGGCTAAGGTTGGCCAAAGACATTAGCATAAAGGTGCTGGATATTTACAGTGATTCACAGCTGGTAGTGAATCAGGTCTTGGGGGAGTATCAAGCACGAGGTCTGAAAATGGTGGCCTATCTGAACAAAACCAAAGATCTGTTGGCGCAATTTGAGAAATATACCCTCCAGCAAATACCCTGAGATCAGAATTCAAATGCAGGTGCCTTAGCCAAACTCGTAAGTGTGAAAGACACTGACACTTTAAATATAGTGCCAGTGGAGCGGCTACGCGAGCCGAGCATACAAGCAGATGAAGCCAGTATGGAGGTACGGTTAGAAGATACATGGATGGCACCATACTTGGAGTATCTCACGAGTGGTGTACTACTAGCAGATAGAAACAAAGCCAGGACTCTTCAGAGACAAGCTGCTAGGTACATACTGGTCGATGGTGTTCTATACCGAAGAGGATACTCCATGCCACTGCTCAGATGTATTACACCAGAAAAGGCTAAAGAGCTGATGAAGGAGGTACATGAAGGCTTCTGTGGAGATCATGCTGGGGGGCAGAGCTTATCGAAGAAGATTCTGAGGCAGGGTTATTTCTGGCCGACTATGAACGAAGACTCAATGGAGTTTGTGCGAAAGTGTGATAAGTGTCAGAGGTTTTCCAAGATCCCGCGCACAGCTCCTAATGAGTTGAAGCAGATGCAAAGTCCATGGCCCTTCGCAGTATGGGGTATCGATTTAATCGGGTCATTGCCAACAGGAAAAGGTGGAGTAAAATACGCAATTGTAGCAGTCGACTACTTCACCAAATGGGCCGAAGCTGAGCCACTTGCTACCATAACGACAAAGAAAGTTCTTGACTTTGTCATCAAGAACATTGTTTGCTGATATGGATTGCCTCGGAAGATTGTCTCAGACAATGGCACCCAGTTCGACAGCGACCTATTCACAGACTTCTGCGAGAGGCGTGGAATCATCAAGAGCTTTTCTTCAGTTACGCATCCACAAGAAAATGGGCAAGTAGAAGTGGTAAATAAGACACTAAAGAATACCCTAAAGAAAAGGCTCGAGGAAGCTAAAGGAGCATGGACAGAACGCTGCCTAAAGTACTCTGGTCGTATAGAACTTCTCATCGAACAGCAACAGGTCATACCCCGTTTTCCTTAGCATACGGGTATGAGGCTATGTTGCCAGCCAAGTTAGATTCGCCCTCACATCGAAGAATCACATATGACCAAGACCAAAATAGCCAACTGTTGATGGAGTCCCTAGACTTGGTTGAGGAGAAATGAGAAAAAGCCAACTCACAGCGACATGCACAATAAAAATAAGGAGTTGAAAAGTTCTGAAACTTACCGGAGCAAAGAGTATGGAGGTTTGGAGAAATTCTGAGCGTAGGCGAGCGAACGGATGGCGGTTCTTGGAATGTCGAAAGGTGATCTTCAGAGAAAAATGAAGGTTCTGATTTAGGGTTTCTTGATAGAGAAATAGCTTGCGTAAAAAGAAAAAAGAAGCTCTGGGGAGGCTATATATATTTTTTCTGTGGCATGAAAAAAGAGGTAATCATCAGTTTCCTCTTTTCAAAGCATGGGGAAGAGTGATAGCCATCAATGGATTGCTTGGGAACTGAAAAGCCATGATTAGACAGGGGTAGGTCACTTTTTCCAAGAAGGCACGAACTACTCTGATAGATTTGGTGAGGTAATCGAAGAGTCATTTTCCTTAAAGTTCACCTATTACTGGTCGTAATAAATAAACTTGGGGGGCAAATGTAATCCAAAAAACAGGCACGAGTGACGTGGCAGACGTTTTTAACACATGGCTGACACCTGGCAGAAGGTTGTTCGACCATCGACCAGTGAGATTCCCCTAACGAAACATTTGAAGCTTATATACGACCCGCCTAGTCGTATACTCCATATATTTAGAGATAATTTTGTACAATTGTGATCATATCCGAGATTTTATCCCATGATCCATGATGATTCGATTATTTAGGAAAGAATATTTATAACTAATTCGTGTAATCCTCCTTGAGCCTATAAATAAAGAGAAATAGCTCAAGGAAGGGACTTTGGGCTGATTTAAGTTTACGCTTTACAAGAGAATTAGAGCGATTATCTTACGATTGTATTATTCATCTCTCTCAGGTCTGTGAAACTCAGAGAACCCTAGTTCTTTGATCACTCCTTTGAGAACTGATATCAATAATAGCTTAAGTGGACGTAGGTCATTACCAGTTCTTGGGGCCGAACCACTATAACTTTGTGTGTCGTTTATTGTTTTTTCCATTAGATCTATTTCAACACTTTACATCACATCAAGCATTTGACTCTGTGTCAGTTGACCAAATCGAGGGTCAACATTACTGTGTTTTTGATTGATTGGTTAAGATACCATGAATTATATGTATGCATACTTGTATTGTCTGGATTATGCTTATATGTATCTGTATATGTATCTGTATCTGTATATGTATCCGACTGTCTGATTAAAGCCTTGACTTTTTAGTCAAGGGCGGCAATAGCACGTTGCGAGCTGGTCAAAAGGCTGAGGCCCAATCAGGAGTGTATTATTACGTTGGTCGACCCTATGGTCGTTGTAAAACAAAGCGCTTGGCTAGCTCTATGGCTAGTTGCTCAGAGCTAAGGGCAAGGGCCCCAGATGACTCTATGGTCACGTAGCTAGGGCATAGGGCCCCAGATTGACTCTATGGTCAACTATTCAGGGCAGCAGCCCCCAGTACGATCCAATGATCATTTATTTGTAATTGTATGCATGCATGAGTAGGTTATTACTGTTGGGCATGATAGATAAGTATTTAGAATCTGTATTTATTGTTCATGCACATGTTTAAATTTTCTTGCTGAGCCTTGACTCGCGGGTGCTATGTGGTGCAGGTAAGGGAAAAGGAAAGCTGGACCAGCCAAGAGTTGGAGAGTTTCGGTGGCGGCGTGTACATATGCGGCTGCTCATCCACCACGGCCGAGGATATCACAGAGGAACTAGGGTCGTATCCCTGATTTTGTCACTTAGGCCGGTTGATTGTACTTTTGACTTGTATATACCCCCTTTTAAGCATCTGTTTGTAATATTTCGGGATCCCATGTATGTATAAATCTTTTGAATGAAAAGTCAACAATTCCTTTGACCAAAATTTTTAACTCTAACCCTTGACATTAACCTTAGTTACACGTTTATGACTAAATGACTTGATTAGCAAGTCTGATACTATTTAAAGTACACAGTGTAACGATCCTGGATTAGGAGGACGTTACAAATTCTGACCATGTCCTTGTGAGACCAAGCAAAGACATCCTGGTTTTTTCTAAAAAACCTCACTAGTTCTTCCCATACACTATTTTCTAAGTTTTTATCGACCTTGAAAATCCTAGTTGAATTTTCTTCCTCTAACTGGATTTCCTTGGGATCCTCCACATATCCTACTTCTTCAATCAAATACCCCAAAGCGAGGATCTATCTCCTCTTCCTCACTTTGGGCAACACCCTATTTGGTGACTTGATCACCTGATTGGGCATGTAGTTCATTGGCATAGTTGAATACTTGCAACTTTCCTTCATCTACACTAGGGCTGCTCGAAAAAATCATGTTGGTGTTCTCTCCTCCTTTCTTTGCTTTTGTAATGGAGGAGTTGTAACACTCTCGAACTTCCCTCTGATTTTTAAAAACATATCTTATTCCTGAATCTGTTGGGAACTTCATGGCGAGATACCATATTGACATGACTACTTGGAGATCTACCAATATGGGTCTTCCAATAACAACATTATAAGCTGACGGGAAATTGACTACAATGAATGTAGCCAATATTGTCCGATTCCCAGGTGTTGTTCCTGTGGTGACTAGGAGTCTGATCGACCCTGCTGGTGTAAGCCCTTCTTTTGTGAAACCATAAATTGTATGATTACATGGTTCCAAGTCCTGTACTAACAACTTCATTCTTTCCATGGATGACTTGCAGAGAATGTTGACCGAGCCTCCTGTATCATTCAGTACCATTTTCACCATCACGTTGGCTATTTGAACGTCCACGACCAGTGGATCTGAATGTGAGAGCCTAACATGCTTTGAATCCTACTCGGAGAAGGTTATTAAGTCTCCTTATTACTGAGCTTTCTTAAGAGTTCACTCCTCAACTGCTAGCATTTTTGTGTCTTGCTCATGATGTAGCATTTTGGCATATCTTTCTCGTGCTTTGCCACTGACACCAGCCAAGTGTGGTCCCCCACAAATTGTGAGCAAGGTGCCTGCAACTGAGGCAGGTTGTAATGGGGGTGAATGTTGACGTCCTCGCATCTGTTCGTTACCTCCCAGTAGCCATTTGTTGGGAGTCAACCTTTGCTCGGACGTATCGCCTTAGGTGTCCTTGTTGGATCAAGAAATCGATCTCATCCTTCAGTTGATTACATTCATTTGTATCACGGCCACAGTCATTGTGAAAGCGACAAAACTTGTTGTATCTCTCCTTATAATATATTTTCATATAGGAGCGGGTCACTTGTATGGCATAGTAGCCTGACTAGGCTGCTCGAGTTTCGACTAAGACTATGTAGTTGGTGATCCTTGACTCATATTTAGTGGATTTTGAGCATTTGTTATCATCATTAATAGGGTCATTGTTTGCTCGTTTTCCTCCATTTTTGCCACCATTATTTCTTCTACCATTATTATGCTTACTAGAATTACTACCATCCCTAGTTTGTTATCCCTTTTTATCTGCTATTAATTCATTTGCTTTTCCTTCATTGGCTATGGCATCTTCTAGCTTGATATATTTATATGCTCGATCTAAGAACTCTTAGGTAGTTTTGAGTACATTCTTTTGTAGGCTACTCCATAGAGGAGATTGCCTTTTTACTCCGGCTATTATGGCCATCAACAACAGACTTGGCTCGAGCAACTGCTCTCATGAACCTTTGGATATACCCTTTCAAAGGTTCATCATCTTTTTGCCTTATACCGACCAACTAATTGGCCTCTGTTGGGTGTATAAGAGCAACATAAAATTTCCCATAAAATTCCTTGACGAACATCTCCCATGATGTGATCGTGGATGGCTGGAATTTAAAGTACCATTCTTGAGCAACATCAAACAAGGTTGTAGGAAATATCTTGCATCAAGCATCGTCAGATATTTTTTTTATATCCATCTGTCTCTCAAACTTATTTACGTGAGATACAAGGTCTTCTTTTCCCGTGTAGCTAAGCAGGATAGGCATCTTGAACTTTCTCAGGACCTCTGCATGGGAAATTCTGCTGATAAATGGCGTGCCTTTCCTATGATCATATTCTATATAAGACGTTTTGTTCCCTACTAGTTGCTTGATAACTTGGTTTAACGTATCTATTTGTGCATGTACCACTATTGGAATTAAGGAAGTATGGACGGATGCTGGAATGTGTTCATCATGTATTTCTCTTCGATTATTCAGTACATTCTGTAGGTCATCATCTTTGTGCCTCTGGTCCTCTATTCCCAAACGATCGAACACATTTGCACTTCTTGGTCGCCCCTAGCATTTTGACTCTCTAGTCAATTGTTTTTGGGTAGGCACATGCTGTTCTTGCCTTTGTTCATCATGACGATCAACTTCTCTTCTTTGGGCTCGGTAATATTCTGAGTCTCCTTTGTTATGGTCGTGCCCATCTCTGTATCGAGACTGATTTTTTCTTGATCGACTATAACTGCTATCTCTTTCTCTACGACTATGGTCGTCTCGATAAACAGGTGGTGGCCTTTGTGGTCTGTGTTGGTCGCTAGGTCCTGGGGCATCCTTATGCCGTGGGGTCCTTTGAACGTAGAGCTTGTGTTGGGTTGTCTTTTGTTTCCTGGTGGGGGGTTTTCTGTTTCTCTTTTCAGGTAGAACCTGTTCATCAGTCACCGGGCATTTTGGGCTTCGAAGACGTTACTCATCTCTCTTCTGCTTTGGCGGTTGTCCCTCCTCTCGCACTTCTCAGGACATTGTGGGTCCTGTGAAGGTCGATATCCCTAAGCCAATTGCATTGTTGCTTCCAAAGCAATGGTGACATCTCTTTGTCGACGAACCATTTCTGCATGCTTGGCATCCAACTCTCGTCATTGCCTGTTGATCTCCCCTTGTTATAGGATTATTGTTTCATCCACATTCTCTTGGTTAGCTTTCATGGTAGCTAACTAATCTTGCAACATTCCCAATGCTACTCGCAAGGTATCGACGTCCAACTCCTCACTCTCTTCCTCCTTAGAGAGGAGGTGGAGATCTTGTGGGCCCTTAGAGGTGTGGCCCGTCTGTCGGCCTTGGTTCTTCTTGGGAGGTATTGTTGATAATGAATAATTGATTGTAGGAGATCTTGAGTTCAGCTCTCAATAAAAGCACGAAAATTTTGCCCAAAATTATTTTCTAGAAATAGATTATGTATATCTAGTTGCGTGGACAAGGTTATGATGGGGCTAGCGATATGCAAGGAGAGTTTGATGGTCTTAAAGCACTAATTTTAAAAGAAAATCCATATGTTTTTTATGTTCATTGTTTTGCTCATCAACTCCAACTTGCCCTTGTGGCTATATCAAAGAAACACATTCAAGTTGTATCCTTATTTAATTTGATTGGTAGAGTGGTAACGTTGTTGCAGCTTCATCTAAATGTTGCGATATTCTTCGTGAAAAGAAATTTGTTAATGTTTTAGAAGAACTCAACAGTGGTGAGATTTTAAGTGGGCGAGGCCTAAATCAAGAAACTACTATTAAATGTTCTCATGATACACGTTCGAGTTTACACTATAAAACTTTACTAAGCTTAATTAATATGTTATCATTTACAATTGAAGTTCTTGACATAATTTTAGATGATGGGACAAACACTACAAGAAAAAGGCTCTACAGCGACGACTTTTGTCGTCGCTGTATATCATAAAGTCGTCGCTGTAGGTATACGGCGATGACATGTCATCGCAAAAATAGCGTCGATGTAGGTCCATATGTGTAGCAATCTATGGTGATGACAAAACACAGTCGTCGCAGTAGTGTTTTACTATAGTAACGACATGTCGATCGCAGTAGGAAATTCTTTTTTTTGGTTGGACTGGGGTATTGTGATGACATGTCGTCGCTGTTGGTGGTGCAAGATTTGAAAATTTGAATTTAAAAAAACTTCTATAGCGACGACCTGTCGTCGTTGTAGATTAGTCGACCGCTCCATATACAGCGACGACATGTCGTCGCTGAATAGTGCGTGGGTTTATATGCCTTCAGGGACAACATGGCCTCGTTGTAGTGTCACTTAAACTTAGATTTTTATATTCAACGTTGACCCTACGGCGACAACATGTCGTCGCTGTAGGTATACAATTTTAAAAAATATATATTTAATTAATTATATTTATTAAATTTTATTTAATAAAATATTAATTAAATAAAAAAATAAAACTAACTTATTTAATTAAATCATAAAACCAATTTATTAATTAAATAATAAAACCAATTTAACAATTAATATCCATAGTCTTCAAATGTAACATAACAAAACATAAGTAGTATTGTCTCCAAAATAAATAAAAAAACACAAAATATTAATAATTTAAAAATAGTAATTTAATAAAACTAAATGTCTTCAAAATCAATTCCAAAGTCATTATCGTCGGGTTGTTGTGGTGGCTGTGGTGGTTGTGGCTGTTGTGGTTGAAAGCTTGCCATCATGGACTATATCATGTTCATGTCCAAGTTGACAGGCTGAAATTGTGGAGGTTGGATGCTCGGATTTGTTATTTGCAAATATTGTTGAATTTGCTGGAAGTTGTTGTTCTAGGTCATAAAGGCTTGACATTATGGACTGGAAAGCCTCAGGTGGTATCGTCGGAGGGCCAACTATGGTGGACGGAAACAGTGATGCCTCTGATTGTGAAGGGATCTGGCGGCGCTTGAGGCAAATGTACTAGTGCCCTTCAACTTCCGTCCAATACCTCAGTTGTGGCCACGACGTTGACCAAGTACCTTTGAGACGACTTGTGTCTCATTGACATTGGCACTTCCTGGTTCAGATTTAGATTGAGAATGAGATTGGGATTGTGTTTGGACTTCTTGCTCAAGGCATCCTGCAGTTTAGAAACAAGACAATTAGTACATAATATAATTGAATAATATACATATACAAAACTTAGAAAGTTACTTACATATGCATCCTTAGCATTCGTGTTCACCCATCCTCGTGTCGGATGATTGTGCATGTCATGGAAGGTATCGATAATGCTGGGCAGTTCCTTGGTCTGAAGATTCATCTTTAGAAAACAAAATTTAACAAAATCTCAGTTAAATATTGAAACTATTATTAAGATAACTTAAAATATTTCAAATTATCTATATATTTTTATTTACCTTCTTAAATCGAGCAGAAGCATAAGAAGTTGATCCGTGGAGACTTGGATACTTCTGTTTTGCTCTGTTTGCAGCATTTGCCTTTGAGCGTGCCATGAACTGTGGAGTGGTGAAAAGGTCAGCCAACTTTCATTGTCAATGTCCTCCGGTGGATTCTTTCTGGCTGTCTCGATATCATCATACCCTCCATGTTCATCGAAGTGTCTTTTCTTGCGACATTTTCTATCCTTGTAGCGATCCTGAAACTCTCACTCAATACCGGTCTCTATCAATCGCAACTCAGGGAGAGCTTTGGGAAGAATGAAAAACTCCTTAAAAAAAATGGTGAGATTTTTTAAATTATAAAAAAAACATGACACGTGAATAAGTAGATAAATTTACCTCAAGTTTTTGCATCAATCAAATCTTGTGCTCATCCGGAACACTCTGACACGAGTCATAATATAATGGGGCATGGTGACCAATAAGGTTGCCAATAAGTCTCGTGAACAACGTCCCAATATCACCAACTGCTTTGTAGGTTCCCTCATTCAAATCAAATTGTAGAGTCAACAGACGTTTATTGTCGTTGACGAGCTGGTACAAAATTTTGGACCGAGACCAACCTCTTCTTTTTGCGGCAGCCGCTGCATATGTTAATTAAAAAAATACAATTAAATTGAATAAAATAATAACAATTTGTCATTTATTGATAAAAGATAGACTAATTATAGTATATTACCTGTCTCACAGGAAGTAGGAACTCGTGTGGGATCTGGAGGAGGAGGAGGAGGATCCGCTCCATCACTGCCATGAGAACGAGCAACAGTAGCATACATATCTTTGCAGTTTAAATAATTATTAACTTAAATTCAGTTATATTTGGAGGTTAATTACATAACTTAAATAATTTCGGTAATGCAATTGAAACTATTGAAAAACAAACATTGTTGAGAAAAGTCATATATTTATTGAAAAGTCTTCAAATTAAAACATACACATTAAACATACAAATATGAATATGCATAAGAAAATATTATTCCTCATCGATGTTGATTCCTACATCATCATCTGTACTTTCTAAATCATCTTCACTAATTTCGTCATCATCATCGTCATTGATGAAATCATCATCCACATCCAGAACAGATCGAGAGGTTTCCCCAATTATGCTGGTGTGACTAGGTCGATCCAAATGCATAATCTCCAACTCTCCTAATTCCATAGTGAGTACAAAATTTGATGAAGTGCTATCATGAACAAAATCAACCTCGTTATCATCATCGATACTTGGATGATCCCAGATCTTTCGATGATTGACTTCTTCTAATACCTTCCAATTTTTGTTTCTTGAAGGATCTTCCAAGTAGAAAACTTGTCTTGCTTAAGTGGCGAGAATAAACTAATCATTCTTATACCATTCAGAATTAATCATGATATTAGTTATGTTATTCTCAGTCACATTTCGACCCTTGCTTGTATCGGTGTTGAACCATTTGCATCGAAACAATGCTACCGAATAACCATGGGAATAACATAACTCTACAATCTCCTCAAGTTGGCCATAGAAAGTGAAACCATCAGTTCCTGGCAACAAAACTCCACTATTTTGAGTGGTACATCTTTCGTCACGACTATGGACCAAAAACTTCACACTGTTAACAATGCAAGCCGTGTAGGAGTATGCATTCTGATTGGACCCATTTGGACACTCAGTTGACTGTACTTGCCGCAAACGACCCATCTATAGAGTATGACACAAAAAAAGAAACACAATGAGATGAGTATTAATCGATACGAATTTCATAAGAATTCTACAATTTCGATAATTTACCTTCAATTTAAACCAGATAGGGAAATCTTGTTAAAGATTTATGTTTGAATTTTCTCGAAGGCATTCACTGTATAGCATAAGGATTAAGGTAGGATAACAATTTGCCATGAATTAAATTTAATGAATTCATATATGTGTTGAGCTACTTACTCCATATATGGTTGGATTTCAGGGCAATTGTTGAGTACAAACCACTCCGCTTCTTTCCGATGAAGATAGTCAAGGGATATGATTTTCTTTTTGCTACTTGGACGACATTGTGATTCAAAAACTGACAACTGTCTTTTAGGAATAACAATATCTGCATTTCTTTCTGGACGATTAAATTTAGTCTGTACGCCCTGAAGATATTGCGAACAAAAAGTCAAAGCTTCATCGGCAACATAACCCTCTGCTATAGAACCTTCAGGGCGCGCCTTATTCCAGACATAATTTTTCAACTTCTTCATATATCGCTCAAACGGATACATCCACCTCATGTAAATTGGTCCTTCGAGGATAACTTCTTACGGTAAATGAAGAATTAAATTAATCATTATGTCAAAAAAGGCTGGAGGAAAAATTAACTGTAACTTGCACAAAATTTGTATCACTTGATCTTCTGCATTCTCCATGTCCTTAACAACCAATGTACGAGCACAAATTTGCTTAAAGAAATTGCAAAGCTCAATGATTGTCTTCGAAATAGACTTATCCAAGCAGCCTCGAACTCCTACCTAGAACAGACGTTGCATAAGAATGTGACAATCATGAGATTTCAACCCAACAATGTTTCCATCATTGTCAGTTACTTTCTTAGAGAAATTGGAACCGAAGCCATCAGGAAGTCTAACTCCTTTTACGAACTGACAAAAAAACTGTCTATCATCTAGTGTGAAATAGTACATAGGATGTGGTTTGATCAACTTCGTACCGTCTTCCTTAAGGTGCAACTCTTCTCGGATACCCCAATTCTTCAAGTCTACTCGTGCATTGGTGGTGTCTTTAGATTTCTCATTCATAAGAAAAGTACCGAGTAAACTGTCGCAAACATTTTTCGCTACATGCATCACATCTAAATTGTGCTTTAGTTCATGTTCGGACCAGTACTCAAGTTCAAAGAAACTACTATTTTTACTCCAATTAAGCTCTTTTGGGTCTTGCTTTCTTTTCACACCCCTGAAACTGGCATGTTTACCCGGCAAACGATCTGGAACATGTGTTAATTATTCGAGTATGTCTTGACTACTGAATATTCTTGGAGGACGTCCTTTTTCATAATTTCCATCAAACAAGTGACTCTTTCTCCACTTATGCGTAGAAGACAAGAATCTTCTATGACCAACATAAGCCTTCTTCCCAATTACCCGACATGAAGGAGTGTCTTCGTTGCATGAAGGACATGCCATATATCCTTGGCCACTCCAACCAGACAAACTACTACGAGCTGGAAAATCATTGATAGTCCATAATAGTGTTGCACACATTCTGAATACACTGTTCATTGCAGCATCTCTGGTTTGAACTCCTTCATCCCACAACTCCTTCAATTCATCTACCACAGGCCTCAAAAAGACATCCATGTCCTTCCCAGGTGATTTCGGACTGGGAATCAATAATGTCAGCATGAATGATGACTCTTTCATGCACAACCAAGGAGGCATATTGTACGTGCAGACTATTACTGGTCACATGCTGTAAGATAACTCATGTTACCAAATGGATTAAAAACATTAGCAGCCAAACCCAATCGAACGTTTCTGGGTTCTTTGGAAAAATCAAGATATCTGGAATCAATTTGTTTCCAAGCACCCCCATCAACAGGATGGTGCATCACACCATCTTCTTTCGACTATCCCGTACTATGCCAGGTCATATCATTTTCTGTATGCCTTAAACCATAAAGACGCTTCAGCCTAGGAGTCAAAGGGAAGTACCGCAACACTTTGTGGGCGACTTTTTTCCCCTTTGTGTCTTTGTCAACCCATCGACTCTCACCACATACAAGACAACTCTGTTTTTGGGAATTCTCCTTCCAGAACAAACAACAGTCGTACTTGCAAGCATGGATTGATTGATAACCTAACCCTAACTTCCTCATTTTTTTCTTATTAGACTCATATAATGAAGTCGGAATCTTATTCTCCTTCGGGAATGCAAATTTCATAAACTTCAAAAGCTCATCAAATGAACTATTTGTCCATTTATTCATAACCTTCATGTGCATCATCTTCGCCAAGAAGTTCAAGGAAGACAACCATGTACAACAAGGGTATAACTCAGCTTTAACCTCTCGATTAAGGCCATCAAATTGATTCTCCGCTCTATTGCCACCACCATCTTAAATCCCTTCATTTATGTCTTCTTCGTTAGTGTCTTGTTCACCAATAACATCATTGATGATGTCAATCATCTCATCAGTCACTGGAGCCCCGTCGTCCACTACTAGAGACATATCAACTTCACCGTGGTAGGTCCACTTTACGTATCTTTGCAAACCCATATCTGTGTATGTGAGCCTCCACCACATCTAGTTTCTGATTCAGCATATGGACACACTGAACGCATGGGCACCTGACTTCTCCTGAAGCATTCACATGATTCTTGATCATTTGTATAAATGCTTGAAGATCATTCCAAAACTCATCAGAGTTATGACGCCTATTGGTTATCCAACTCTTGTCAATCGTCATAACTGATTCAAGTGGAAAAAATTATCACAATGTGATAATCATAAAAACTACCTTTATTTGGTAATAAATTTTGTATCACCAAAACAATAATTTGTTTTAAGTAATTTATGATATCTTATTGAATCTTATGATGAATAAATTATTATTTTTTATGAATATCTTATCAAATTTTATGAACATCTTATCAAATTTTATGAACATATATTATTGTTACTTATGAATGCATTATAAAGATTCATTATATAAACAAATACTATTTAATTATACTTATTATTAAATTATTTAATAATGATCAAATACTTTTTATAATTTTCATTTTTTTTAAATTACCAATAAAGTTTTATTATTTTAATTTTAAATTAGAGTAAAGTTAACTTAATTACTTATTCTATCTATATATATTATTGTATTTTATAAATATATTATATTTATTAATTTACCATTAAAGATTACTATTTTAATTTCTACTTATTTTATAAAAAAATATTAATAAAGTTTTATATTTGTATAATTTTTATTATAATTTACACTTTATTATTTTTATAATTAATTGTTTTAAAATTAATTAAAAATTAAATTGTAATGTTTAATATTTCTAAAACTACTAAAATTTCGGCAGGGTAACAGTTATAATCTAACCTATCCCAAAATTTAAAACCTGAATAAAAACTACAAAACCAGTCCCAGAACATACATATAATTGATTTCAAAGATTTATATCTCATATCAACAACATAAATCATATTATAAACATGTAATTATATTTATCTAACATAATAATCTAATTATTATTTAAATTCTAATATTCACATCCACATTAAATCATATAAACATATTCACATTTTTTATACATACATTCATATACACATGAAAAAATAAACATACATATATTAATAAATAAAATTATATCATCTAATATCTAAACCTATCATATGTATTTTTTTATAACATAATATTTAATTAAATCAAATTAATAAATATATTTAAAATATATCCCTAAAAAATACAATTATAACTAAATTAACAAATAAAACCTAAAAAAATACAATAATTCAACACTCTATAAAATAACCATTACACAATCAAAAACTTAATTTAACAATTAATCAATAATAAAAAACTTAAAAACAATACCCAAAAGTGACTAAAGTGTTATCCAACACCAATAATCCAAACTCAAGGCTCCGACTAGGCACAAGTAATGTGTAAAAAAAAAAAAACAACCCACAAAAAATTTCATAAACTCATTTATAACAAATAAAAAATACACACATATATTAATAAAAAAAATACAATTTAAACCATAAAAAACAAAGAAAATAGGTTTAGATTACCAAAACAAGGAAGAAATGGCCACAA
This sequence comes from Humulus lupulus, assembly GCF_963169125.1. NCBI lineage: Eukaryota > Viridiplantae > Streptophyta > Magnoliopsida > Rosales > Cannabaceae > Humulus > Humulus lupulus. Next base: position 188,546,852 of record NC_084793.1, on the reverse strand, counting down.
ATTAGCCTGGAAGACCTCAGATGGTGGTGAGGGATGGTTTTCCGTCGCTGTCCTCCAAGAATTTTTTTGCAGAAATGAGGAAGAAGGCTCAGGTTGGAGGTTATATCGACACTCTATAGCGATGTCATGTTGTCGCTATAGAGTATATGAAAGTCGTCGCTGATATCAAACGCACCATTTTACTCAAACGGTGAGACCCTACAACGACGACATGTCATCGCTGTAGGATAGTGAATAGTACACGAATCCCCTCGTGTGCTATTTTTTACTCTACAGCGAAAACATGTCTCGTCGCTGTAGGGTATCATGAATTTGGAGGGCCAGATCGTGTGTTGTTTGACGACCCTACAGCGACGACATGTCGTCGTTGTAGCTTATTTTTAAATAAATTAAGAAAAAATAAATTTTCGTGGATTTTGCCTACATACATCGACAACTTTAGAGTCGTTTCAATAGATGTCGTCGTTGTAGAATCTTTTTCTTGTAGTGAAATTCAGAATAAAAGGTCGAATCAAACAATTTATTGGAATCGAGGTTGTCGTTCGACTTTGTGTTTACTATACATTTGATGAGATCAGTATTAGGAATTTCAAATGAATTGTCAATTGCATTACAAAGACATCAAGATATTATAAATGCTATGAATTTAGTGAAAAATGGAAAACAACAACTGTAGACAATGAGAGATTGTGGGTGCGGACCATTTCTTGGACAACTCTCTTATTATCGTGGAAAAATAAATAAACTTGTTCCAAACATGAATGAAAATTTTACAAGTCATGGACGATCAAGGCACAAGTCTCAAGAAATTACAAATTTACATCATTTGATGTGGAGTTATTTTACAACGTTATTGATATGCAACTTCAAAAATTAAATGATTGCTTCAATAAGGTTAATACTGACTTGCTTCTTTGTGTAGCATGTTTGTCTCCAACTTATTCATTCTTTGTTTGAAAAAAAAAAAAAAAAATTATTCACTTTGCTATGTATTATCTAGAAGATTTTTCAAACATAGAACTCATGATACTTGATGAACAATTTGAGACTTTATATTCTTGATATATGCATTCGAGCGAGAGCTTATTGGATTCAAAAGCATTGGTGATCTTGCATAAAAAAATGGTCGAGACAGGAAAAAAAATGTGCATCTATTAGTTTATAGACTTGTTACATTCACATTAACTCTACCAATTGCTACTGCTACTATTGAGGGAGTATTTTCTGCTATGAATCTTGTGATGAAGAATTGACTACATAGTCGAATATACATTGAAAAGGAAATATTCAATGGTATTAGTAATGAGATTATTATGAAACACTTTCAAAATATAAAATCTTGTCGAGGACAATTGTAATTTTTAATAATTAATAATTAATAGTTAATGTTTTTTTTAATTTCTTTAATTATGTTTTCACCTCCATTGCAATGAAACTCTGGCTCCGTAATTATTTGTGAGATACCATTTTTTCAATGTAGGACTACCATAAATCCGACTATTCTGATGTTACCAACTTTAGGTGATAATTTCTATTTCACCCAAAATTATTTTGAGTATATCAATGGTTTATTTTTATGTAGTCTCGAATGAGAAACAAATTAGAATATCTTGACAAAAATCATGTCCTCAAAACTGCCACCTAAAATATTGTTAAGAACACATATTTTCTAACAATAAATATATACAGACATATTTATAGAGTTCCAAAAGATCATAAAAAAAGTTATTAAACCGATGATGACTATTATCAATTGTCTTCTTTCGGAATCAGATATCGGGATCCCATCTGCCCAAAATACCCAAAACAATTATTATAACGGATCGAATTGATACATTGAAACTATTGATATTGTTCTAACCATGCATGCATGAGCCCAAATTTTAAGAAAACATGGGAAAAATTAATTAAGTTTTGTACGTATACGTACGTAAGATCTATTCTCTTCTCTTCTCATTCTAATAATAATAATAATAATGTCTCTAGCTAGCAAGGTATACAAAAGCTCTCAATAGACTTTACGTATATAATTGAGGTCTCTACCAAAAAAATATATACTATAGTACGTATATAAATGAATAACATCAACCCAAAAATTGTTAATTACTTTTAACAAAAAGAAGAAAAACAAAATCATTTACTTAATCAAGATCCCATTGATGAGGCCAAAGGTAGTTCACTCTCATGAGACAAGACGCTCGAGTTGCTCGACGAAGAACACGACGAAGACTTCGAAACGATGCTGTCCTTACTTCTGTCGTGATCTGCAATATCATCCTTTTCAATATCATTCTCATGTACCGTCAATGTTGCTTCGAATTGCACCCGTCTTTCCCCGCCATGTCCGCCACCTGGAGACTCTGTTATCTGGTCAGAATGACAAGAAGACGCCGAAGTAGCCGCCGTCACGGCAGCCTCTTCCTCCTCGAGTATGACATTGTTGGTGTGATTGTTGCTGTTGTTGTTGCCGCCGATGCCAATCCTGAACCCGAAAACCCGGGAAAGGACTCGGTACAAGAAAGTAGACAGCCAAAAGAACCAAGGGAGACAAACCAAGGTAATTCCGACTACTGGAAGCCATGAAGTGGTGTTTGTTTCCGGTAAGATCATGTACATTATAAGGCAGCCGCCGCCCGCGGCTATGGTGAGGAATAAAAACCATGAGATCACCCATACGAACGCTCGTCCAGCTCTTGGATCTCGAACAGGCATTTGATGAGGTTGCTTTGTTTGTGTTTATATTATATATAGATACGTATCTGAAAAGACGAAGATATATTATTAAAAAAGTAAAACCAAGAGAAGAAATGGAATTGATAATAATACCAAATCATCATCCATTTTCTTCATTGGAGGGATGTTATTTGGATTGTAGAGGAATAAATTAGATGTGTTTGGAAAAGGATATTATCCATGCAAAGAGCTTTACGTTGCAGGTGTTTCTTTTGCATGGATGATGATTCAGATAGAAAGAGATTGGATATTGTTTTTTGGGTTGAGATTAATTAGTGGACGTTTTCAAGAGTTGTTTACGGAAGACGAAATGGTTCTTGTCACAAACCCACAACGAACCTCAAGGGATTCAACTTCGTAATTGGTACAATAAGACCACGAGAGGGCGAGGGTATCTCTCAAGGGATTGCTTTTATTTTGTCCATTTGCCTATTTTTCTTTTTATATTTTATTTTTACTTATCGGTGCTTACCAAATTAGCCATGCCCAAGGATCATAATAACTTATAAATGAAGTCAATATTTTCTTAAAAACATATTGAATTTGGGTACTAAACTTTAAATATACAGTTGAATATATATATATATATATATGATATGCCGATGGTTGAAATGGAGCTCATTAACATTGCAATGACAAAAGTGATTTGTTCTATTTTGTACGGGGTACTTACGGTACAAATACCATGTTTTTTCACACTTTTTACAGCAAAATACTAATATTTTATTTTTTTCTACAAAAATACTCAATGATTAAAAATAAATATCTAATATTTTTTATTTTTTCTTTACAGCAAAAATATCTATAGTTAAAACATTACATCTGTTAGAGTTGTGAAACATTGATTGTTAGAGTTGTGAAACATATTGATTAATAGACATATATCTATCTGTTATCGGTCAATTTCACAATATTTTTTTAAAAAAAAAAATTAAATTAAAAAGCATTTTAAATTAATTCAAATTTTAAAAAATATATACTTTTAGGACAAAAATATAATTACAAAATGATACATATCTAGTAAGTTAACAGTCAACAACTTCGACAAAGTAAGTACTAATAATAGCAATATTTTAACAACTTTAGGTATTTTTACTGCAAAGAAAAAAAATTAAATATTTATCTTCAACATATATGGAATATTAAGTATTTTTTCCGTAAAAATAAAAAATTAAGTATTTATTTGTGATAAGTTTAAAACATTAAGTATTACAAATAACTTTTTTTCTATTCTAAAGAAAATTCCCAAGTTAATCCATTGGACAAACTTTTTTCTTTGCCTCCAAAAATTAGACCAATTACATCCAAAAATTAGACCAATTACAACCAAACCACCTCAAACCCTAATGTGTTAGTTGATTCTTGCATTGCATTACACCACGTTATTTGAAACTTATGAAAATGAATGAGAATGATAGTAAAGCAATGAGATCACCAAGAGTGGTCTGGTATAACTTCAGTCGCCACTAGCTCTAAATGCATGCGTTGGTGGTTGAGTTGCGTGTGCGCTTCTATATACACAAACGGTATAAACCTCAATTACAAATTTTTTTCGCAATATTTTTTTTTTGAACTGCACTTAATAAATATTTAAATACAACTAATTGCTAAATGGGGTCAAAATTATTGATCATTATATGACCTTTAATTTAACTTAGAAACACAACATTAAACACTCCACTTCCTGATCAACGAGTTTCAACTTGAATCTTCATTCCTTGATGTTGGACAAGGATCAATGAGTTAACACCGCAGCTGAAATTTGAGATGAATGAGCTCTTAGACACTCGTGGCTCGACCATCTCTCATGAGTTTTGGCCACCAAAGTTCTCTGAGATTATAAGGGAAGACTTTGAAACCATTGATTTGTTCCATAATGCATTTTGGTGACATTCTTGATTGAGTCTGACAATTAGAGCAACTAGCATTTTTGTAGCAACATATATTATGAGTTAATTGTCTCAGTCAACGGAACTTCCGGCATATCTTGATCTGGAGCTATCTTCATTGCAGTCAGCATCTTGTGTCTCCTCTGCTCTTGGGCATTCCTCCGATTGCTTTCAAGGATGATAAGAAGAGCAGTAATGTCAGCAGGGCTCACCCCGCCAACTCTGCTTGCTTGACCTATGGTCTGTGGCCTAACCTGAAAGAAAGATATTGGTTCCAAATTAAAAAGGAACAAAATCATATTCTAAAACCACTGTGCCCAACCATTCTTAGATTACAAATGTCTTTCTGGTTTCTAGACAATATTCCTATATTCAGAGTTTCTATGACAATTTGTATGGTAGTGATGTTATATTAAAACTCTCACACTATGTATATAGCACAAAAGACAAAAGAAATACATTTAACTTATAAGGAAGCTACATAGTGTTTTGCGGTCTATTAAATTGAATTAAGATATTGGAGATAGGTCTCTCGGAGACAGGCATGCTGTCAGGAGCAGCATAAATAAAACTTTATATGGGCTATCTACTCACCTTGGATAACTTCTCACGTGATTCAAGGGACAAAGTTGTCATTGCATGGTAATCCAAACCGTCTGGAATCAGTTTATGTTGTAGATGGACCATCTATATTGAAGCAAGCACAAGATAGTTTGAAGAAAGAAAAATGTAAATAATAACACTGAAAACCGTAAGTGAAAAAATGGCAGATGACTTGCAAAATGTTTGTAAAGGCATGAAGAGTTTAGTGATGCTTGCTTACCTGTTGAAGTTGGTTCTGCTGACGTATAATGAAGCCCTCATACTTGATATCAACCTCAACACATTCTTTCTCTGCTCTTGACAACATTTCATTCCCAAAACCATGCTTATCAAATACCTTATATTCTATGTGCGGTTTCTTGAGAAGACTCTCCAGTGTTGAATGGTCCTTCACAGGCTGATTTGATAGACGAGTGATTTCAGCTGCTAATTCTCCCCCTACGAGTAAAAGGGAAACTTATAGCTAAGATGAATTTTTTTAAAACTTCATACTTTTGATATGGATCAGTATCAGTATAGACATGCACATCAGTATATAGGCTTCTGGTTAAGAATTCAATCCACTTCAATCTTAACTCTCTGTATGCTAAGTTCTAACCTCCTATCGTATGTGATAGGTTCAAGCAAACAATTTAGGGGATGTAACAAAATTATTTCATCATTCATATTTTCAAGAAACTCTAGCTATTTTTCTTATTTAATTTTTTTCTAGAGTTTAACTGCAATCTCAAAGAAAAGAGTAAAGCTAATTAACCTGAAATTCTAACACTTTTCAACCGCTTCTTCTCCTCTGAAATTCGAGCTTGTTTGTCCTGGTACAGTTTCCAGCGTCTATCATCTATTAACCCAATTTCTCGGCCCAAAGGCGTGAGACGGCAATCAGCATTATCGGATCTAAGAAGCAACCGATGTTCTGAGCGGCTACAAGGAAAAAAAAAACACAAAGAAATGAAAGAATTGTAGAGAGATTCATTCAAGATCAAGAACTAAAGAAGGCATATATCATTAATATGCTTCTAAGAAAAAGAATGTGAAGAATAAATACGGTCCAACTACCTCTCCTACCACATCAATTATCTTAGAAAAGCATGTCCTTTCTAAAAAACTATTAATATTGTATATTTGAGCTGTAGATAAATGGTTTCAATAAGGAGCATTAACTACTGTACAAAATGGTGGATGAATTGTGTATTTATTTTATTCATGTAAATAACATGTATTTACACAACATTAGAGAAACTAAACTAGGAAAGTAGGAGAGAAATTAGGAAACTAAAATAATTACAATTGACCCTAATTTCTAGCTAATTTACAGCTAATATATTCTGACACTCCCCCATCAAGCCTTGTTGAATTTTCTCACGAACAAAATGACAACCAATCTCAATGTGCTTAGTTCGCTCATGAAACACGGGATTTGAGGTAATATGAAGAGCAATTTGATTATCACACCACAATTTTGTTGGTACCAAAGTCTTAAATCCTACTTCAGTCAAAAGCTGATATATCCACGTTATCTCACACACAGATTGTGTCATAGCCCTATTCTGATTCTGCACTAGATCTAGTCACAACATTTTGCTTCTTACTCTTCCAAGAGACCAAATTGCCCCCAACAAAGACACAATAACCCGAAGTGGATCTTCTATCTACCTTGGAACCTACCCAATCTGCATCTGAGAAACACTCAATCTGAGTGTGCCCATGATCCGTGTAAACAATACCTCGTCCTGGTGCTCCTTTCAAGTTACACAAAATTTGCTCCAACGCTGCCCAATGATGAATTGTTGGAGATGACATAAACTGACTGACAACACTAACTGAGAATGCAATGTTTGGACAAGTCACAATAAGATAATTGTAACGACCAAAAATTATTAATAAGGCTTAAGAGCCTTGATTAGTGTGCCGGGAGGGCATAACTGGATTATGTGTGATTTAAATGATTAAATGCATGATTATGTGATAAGCATGCTTATATAATTATTTGGATATATGAGATGCATGATTATGAGTATTAGTATGCATGTAGGCCATCATTAGGTTATAAGGGCATATTGTAATTTTGGCCCGCTGATGGCATAAATGTAAATATTTGTGATAAATCGTTGAGACCACATTATTGTGGATATATTTGTAGCTTGTGACTCGAGGTGATCCTGGTAAGTAGTTTAGCGAAAAAATCACGGTGGAGATTTATAACCGGCTCGGGGGAGTCTGGGGGTATTTCTAGGAATTTAGGAAATATATTGGAGGCTATTTGATATTGAGGAATATAATTGGTGATTAGTTAGGTGTCGGGATGCAAGCAGTAATTATTAGGGACACTCGAGGAATTAGCGGAAATTGGGAACAAATGACCAAAATGCCCTTCGAAGGATTAAAGGCTTAGGATATAAGTGGGAGGGCAAAATGGTCATTTGGTTTAAAAAGAGATAGGTATTAATCTGCCTTTTACCACTTAGTGGGATTTGTATAACATAGTGGAAGCTGAAGGAAAAAGGAAGAAAAAAGAAAACAGAACACTTAAGCTAACCTCTTTCTCTCTCTCTCGGTTTAGGCTATTCTTCACCATTTATTTAGGAATTTTGAAGCTTTAACTCAGGAAAGCTTGGGCTGGAGCTTGGGGCTAGAGTCCCTGATAAAGCTTGAGGATTCAGCAGGAGTTAGTCACTCAATTAAGGTAAAGTTTAAAGATTGTTCTTGAGTTTCTGAGTTTTGTTGGAATGGATTTCTAAACTTGAGTTTTGGATGGAAGCTAAGAGAATTAAGCTTGATGAATTGAGGAACTTAAGGCTGGAAGGATACTAAGGGCAACCTAGGGTCAAATTCCCCATCAAAGGCAAGAAAATTCTGAGCTTGATCATCTAAGTTGCTAGGTTAGTTCTGGTTTCTGCTGATGAGTTTATGAGTTCTTGAGCACAATTCTTGATTTCTTTGTTTGATGGAGCATGTGGCTAAGTTTTAGGTTGTTGGGTTATGTGGGGTGAGATGTAGATTATGGTAGGCTAAAATTGGTGTATGGTTGAGGTTTGGAAGGGTTCTATAGAGGTTTGGCTCGAGGAAAATCGAAGGAAGAAAATCAGAGTGCTGAAGGTTCTGTGACTAGCGCTGTAGCACTAGCCTTAGGGCGCTACAACGCTAGGCTTGGGTTTTCTGGGGGCTTTTGGCTCTGCTTGTAGCGCTATAGCACCTACTATGTGGTGCTGTAGCGCTAATGGATTTTTGGGTTATTTCTTAGGGTTTTTGCCTGGGGGCTCGGGGTTTGATTTCACCACCCCATTTGGTGGAATTAGGGCTTCCCAAGGGCTCGGGATTAGTCTCGAGGTTAGGTTTTGGAATTGAAGTTTAGTGATAGTTCTAATTTATGGTTGTGACTAGGTGTACGCTAGGGCTCGGACGAGATCGTGCTTGAAGGTCGATCGCATTAATCAAAGCTAACGGAATCAAAGGTAAGAAATTGCACCTGGTTATGTATTAGTGTTGGGACTAAGAGCTCCCTATATTTATACGTGATGTCATGAGATGGTATTATGCCATGGGACATGTGATAAACGGCCTAAGAGTGTCGGAATTAATATTTGCGCACAGGACGCGGCTCGGCCACTGGTAGCTGAGGTTAAATATATAATCACTGAGCTCGGCCTAAGCGAACCGAAGTCAATGGGATAATCAGAGGGTGCGGCCTAAGGGCGCCGACCCTGTATTTTGGTGTGATATGTGTAATGTTGTTTAATTAATGATTGTGATGAGTTTGTTATCTGAATAATTGATTATTGGTTTGAAGATTGATGCCACTATTTATGTGAGTTGTATGACCTGTTGTATATCTGATTGTTGTTTATTGTTTATACACTGTATTATGGTTTCTTGCTGGGCCTCAGCTCACAGGTGCTTCGTGGTGCAGGTAAAGGCAAGAGCAAGGTGGACCAGTCCTGAGTTGGAGAGCTTCGGGGGCTGAATGTACATAGTCAGCTGATCGGCCACCACGGCCGATGAGTGATACAGGACGGGAGAAGCCTAAATGTCAATTTTGCCCTAAGAGTGGCCAGTACATGTTTATAACCTGGAATTTTGTAAACTGTCTTTTAAATTCTATTTCCTTTGGGATCCCATGTACAAAATGTTAAATTATATGAAACATGACTTTTGTATCCAAAATCTTTTAACCCTAGCTCAATTATAGTTTCGGTAACACGTTTCTAAATAAACGACTTGATTAGCAAGTCTTGCACCTTTATAAACACACAGTGTAACGGTCTTGGCTATCCAAGGCGTTACAATAATTCAACTTTCCAACCAACTTGCAATATTTCTCAGGGTCTTCAAATGGTTCCCCATCACTCGTAAGGTGCACAACAGGATTCATTGGAGTACTACAAGGTTTTGCTCCCAATTTTCCCGTCTCAGTTAACAAATCAAGTACATACTTCCTTTGAGATAGAAAAATGTCTTATTTACTCCAAGTGACTTCAACTACCAAGAAATACTTGAGCACCCCCAAATCCTTCGTGTGAAATTGGATATGAATGAAAGATTTAAGTGATCAGATTCCTCTAGTATCATTTCCAGTAATAACAATGTCATCCACATACACAACTAATAAAATGATACCGACAATTGATCTTTTATAGAACACAGAATGGTCTGACTTACTTTTCAACATACTGAATTCCTCAACAGCCTGACTAAATTTACCAAACCAAGCACGAGGATTTTGTTTCAAACTGTATAAAAAATTTTGAAGACGACAGACTCGCCCCAACTCCACCTGAGCAACAAACCCAGGAGGTTGCTCCATATAAACCTCTTCCTGAAGATCTCCATGAAAAAATAATTTTTGATATCGAGCTGATGCAAAGGCCAATGATGAGTAGTGGCCATGGAAATAAACAGTTGAATAGTTGTAAGTTTAGCAACAGGAGAAAAAGTATCACAATAGTCCACTCCATAGGATTGAGTATAACCTTTAGCAACAAGACGGGCCTTTGATCGAGCAATTGTTTCTGGAATGACTTTCACTGTGAATACCCATTCACACTCTATGTCCCGTTTTCCTGAAGGTAAATCAACCAAGTCCCAAGTACCATTCGCATCTAAGACATTCATCTCTTCTAAGGCATAGAAGGAGATGATGACTTCCATGATTCCTAGTACCTAGAGAACTTGGCAAATTCATTAGCAGAAATAAGGTCCGATTTGTTAGATGCATCACTAGTGCTTGCAATATTAGCAGAGTGTTTTTGCTGATTTTTGAACTGTAACTTCCTACCCTCAAACTTGGTGTGGCCTAATTTCTTACAATAGTGGCACATAATGCTTCCGGAATCCGGTGTTCGATTGTCAGGTCCTTGTGAATTGCCTCCCCTGTATCCACTTGGAGTAGAGGTTTTCCACGGTGCATAATTATTACGACTCACCAAAGCACTATTAAGAGGAACAGAAGAAGTAGTTTCTGTGCGAAGAACACGAGTAAAGACATTTTGTAAAGAGGAGACATCAGAACCAGAAAGAACCTGTGACTTTGCAGAGTCAAATTCAGATGAGAGTCCTGCTAGAAAGCTCAAGATAGCCATTTTCTTTTCTTGGTGCTGTTGAACTTTCACATCAGGATTAAATGACAGCAACACATTAAGCTCTTTGTATATTTCCTTAAATGCCATAAAATAATTCATAAGAGACTGATCTTGTTTCTCCGCACGGTAAAATGCTTAGCAAATATCATACATACGAGATAGATTGTCTTTTCCACAATACAAAAACTCAAAGTAATCAATTAGTTCTTTAACCAATTCACAATGATTAATCAAGCTAATTACCTCATTGTCAATAGAATTCCGAATTTGGAGAAACAAGCGAGTATCCTCCCCGTAGCCACATCTTTCTCGAATCATCTTCTTCTTTTGGAGGATCATCACTCAAACAATCATTGTCAATACTTCTTAGATAAAGTCGAACCGTCTTACTCCATTCCAAATAATTTGAACCAGTCAATTTATGGTCCGTGATTTTAGACATCACGGGAACCACATCAAATACAACCGCTGATTTTGAATCTGATTTTGTCTCTGCCATAATCTCGAAAGCAAAAATTGAAAAGGAAAAGGTAGAAAGCAAACAGCAAAGAAAGAACACCCAAACACGAATAAGTCAAAAGTATCAAACCACCAACTGAGAAGAACCACCGGAGACAGATGCAAGAAGGACAGAGTAGGGCCGAAAAAGGAGCGGAAGCTGACCGTTGCCGAAAACACGGTCGGACGCGCCTACACACGCCGGCGCGTGGGGATGAACGCAGTGGTAAGTGGCGGCACGTAGGGACCACGCGCGGCGATTCTGACGGCCGGAATCCGGGGTTTTGACGATCGGTGGCTGGGCAATCTGTCTATGTGGACGGTGAGAACTAAGACGCACTCCAAATAGGGTTTCCGAAAAAGGAACCCTAAAACAAAGAAGAACCAAACCCAAAAACACAATCCCTAATTTTGAATCTCAATATTCGAACCCTAATCAAATTTGTTCTGGTACCATGAACAAAATGGTGAATGAATTGTGTTTTTTATTCATGTAAATAACTTGTATTTATACAACATTAGAGAAACTAAACTAGGAAAGTAGGGAGAAATTAGAAAACTAAAATAATTACAATTGACCCTAATTTCTAGCTAATTTACAGCTAATATATTCTAACAACTACCTATTAAATAATAATTATGAAAGAAAATCTAACAGAAAGATCTTGAAAACTTTGTCGTAGAAACAAGGAAGAAAATAGCAGAAAGAAGAAAGCAATAGAGAAAATTATAGAGTAGAAGAATTTTAGAGAGAGAAAACTGTATAGTTTATAATTTCATATTAAGTCAAACAAATCATTAGTAGATTGGGGCCTTTTATAGATTAGAAATTGAACACAAATAAGTAACCAACTCTTAAATGATTTTTCAGCACCAAAAAAAAATCTCTTTAATGATTTAAAAGATATTAGCTTAAAGCATCCATGCATTGCTTGACAGGGTCCTTAGCCTGAAGATTGGCGTGCTTAGTTTTGATTGACTTGGCATCCTATGACAGACTTCGTTGGACTTAATAGGATTGTCTTGTTATCATGACAAAACTTAACACCAAAAAGAAAAGTGCTCAGAATAATGATCATAGAGCCATAGACACCCAAGTAGGGATTCAAAAACATCCTAGGTAGCTTATCAAATAAATATCTTCCAAATATGGTCCCAGTTTAAGTGAAATAAGACATTTTGTTATTGTTAAGGAATTGTTAACTCAATTTACGTAAATTGGATGAGGATGGTCCTCAGGCTTAAGCAAAGCTTCGAAGTTGTAATAAAGGTACACATACACAACATTCAAGACATTACCACCACTGATAACTAATTTACAAACTCGTTCCATTTATTGTAATATCTAAAATTAAAACAAAATTCCAATCTTAATGACAAGTGTCATATTACACATGTAAGGCTATCTGATGTGAGTTTAGAGTTGAGACAGATTGTAATTGTGATATTTTGTAACTAGATTTTATTGCAACTAATTTATACTGTAATGTTGCTGTTTTCAGGTTTCATGTTTTTTCTCTTTGAGATTAACATGAACATGATCCACCTATTTCTTTGTATTTTATTCTATTGACTGTGAAGCCATACCTTCTTCTCACTCTCTCTCAAGTTGACAAACTACAGTTCAAGATTTTGAAAAGGATGGCGCCACAAACATTCATGAGAACATTTTCAGGAAAACTGCCATATTCATATTCATTTATACATTAGGAGAAATATAGGTTGTTACCTTGTTAACATTCGGTAAGGTTCTCGGAGATCCTTAGTGACCAGATCATCAATCAATGTTCCTATGTAACTGCTTTCCCTTTCAAGAACAATGAGTGGCTTACCATCTGAATGTCTGGCCGCATTAATACCAGATAGAATACCCTAAAGAAAAGAAAGAAAGAAAAGGTGAGGAAATATAACGCTTGTGCCAAATAGCATAAATTCTTTTAATTACAGTAAATAAAAAGAAATAGGTCATCAAATCATTGGATACACTTTTGTCGCAAGTGCTCACTATAAATTTAAACTATATTTATATTTCATTTTCAACAATTTAGAGGAAGTACTTAAGATATTTACTTGTGCAGCAGCTTCTTCGTAGCCTGTGGTACCGTTTATTTGACCAGAGAAGAAAAGCCCATCAAATTTCTTTGTCATGAGAGACCTAGTGCATTGGTGAGCAGGCAAGTAATCATACTCTACTGCATATGCGGGTCTAAGCATTGAACAGTTTTCGAGTCCAGGCAAAGTTCTCAAGAGTGGTAATTGTAGTCTTTCTGGTAAACCGGTAGAAAAGCCCTGTAGTAGAGGCAAAATATAAAATCCCAGATATGGCATTGAAACAACACACACAAGATGTGTTATGGGGAACAAATATTCTAGCTATTCACTTAGTAGGACACTATTTTCTGGATGTAGAAATTTGACACCTTTTGGTTATCAGTTTACATGCTTAAATGCTCAAAAAAGCATCCTTTCTTTATATCTAAACAAATAGAAGAACTGGGAATCTCTATAATGTTGCTGTCTTGACAATCTTATGAATGTTATGATCAGGAATAACTAGCAAATATATGAAGATGCAGAGAAGGATATGGAGCTGTTATGAGAAAGAGTAAACGCTTGGGTAGCATTACGTCCTTTCAGTGTTAAAGAGTACATGTAAATATATACATTTATATGCATAAATATATATATATATTTTCTTCTTCTGGTTTGCGACAAAGGCGCATTTGGTTGTGAGTGAAATTTATTGTTGTAAATAAGAATATGCCCTGTTTTCTTATTTATGTATTGTTTTCTTCGTTTAACAGTCTTGTCTAATCCTTACAAAAAACAAACACATAAGGTGAAATATATCAAATGAAACCAAAAGGTTAAATAATATATTAACAGGACTTATAAGTACATATAAACCACCTACATAGCACAAGCAACAACAAAGAACTGGATTTAATACTTGTATAGTGCAGGAAAAAAGAAAAGAGAGAGAACATTAAGAAAAACAACAGCAACAAAGCTCTGGATTTTAGTACTTGTATGGTATAGGAAATAAGAAAAGACAGTGAACATTAAGAAAAACCAGTAATTTACACTGCACCTGCACATAGAGCTCCGGCACATTTCGACCCTCTGGTTCAAGAAATATTTGATGTGACTCCTTATCCTTAAATCGAACAATCTAAAGCAAAAGAAAAAAAAATTAAGTAAAATAAATTTGTGAAGAATCAGTTTATGCATCTATATCATTGTATTAGGAAGAATAACCTCCTGGTGAAACTCCATTTTCCAAATTTGTTCATTTAAGGCTTTGTTTTAACTAGTTTTTCTAAAACAATATAACCAGTTTCAGAAACATAGATTACACCAAGTATACCTTATCTTCAATCGAGGGGCAATATCTAGGGCCCTTAGCTTCAACCCATCCTCCATAAGTGGGAGTTTGATGCAAGTTATCATTAATTAACTGGTGTGTAATCTTTGTGGTACGTGTGAGATAGCAGCACATCTGTTCCCTTTCAATATGGAACTCAGGATCAAAACTAAACCAACCAACCTGTAAAACACAAACTTACATTTAAACTCCACCATCAAAACAGAATCATGAACTTCAATAATCACGAGTAAAGATAAAATCTACAATTTCTCCTTAAATTTAATACGCTCAAAATAAGTAGAGGCTGGCAATAGCATTGCTTGAAAATGAATGCAACAGAAATACTAGAAAGCAAGTTGTACTCTAGCATTGAGAATCAGCTAAAGCACAGCGATACTGGTAAAAAAAAAGTTAGTAGTAGTTTTCATTTATTTAAGTTTTTCTTGAATGTAAATACCAGGGAAACATTTCTGGATTTGCTTACTCTGATTCCCTTAATGAAACTTGGATCTCTGACTATCATGTTACATTATCAAGTTTCTATTATGTCATTTTGTAGATCTTTGTTAAGTATAACTGTAGTTTTCTGAAATTGGTGATAAACTTTATCTCTTATTCCAATCGCAAAAAATATACAAGTATATATATAGAAAAGTGAGATATAAAATTTCCTAGAATATCTCCTAAAAATCAGGCTCTAGATAATACCCACAACTGTCTGATATACAAATCACTAAAATAGGAAACTAATTCCTAAGAATCAAATATACAGCTATATACACGTTGTACAAAAGCCTAGGTTGATATTCTACACTCCCCCTCAAGCTAGGCGATATATGTTCTCCATTCCAAGTATAGTACTTAGTTTGGTGAGATTGGAGCGAAACAATGTTTTAGTTAGAATGTCTGCTGCTTGTTGTCCAGAAGGAACATAGTTGAGTGTGATAGTCTTGCTTTCAATTTTCTCATTAATGAAGTGTCTATCAATCTTCACATGCTTAGTCCGATCATGGTGGACTGGATTTTTGGCAATTGCATATGTAGAATGATTGTCACACATGATCTTGATGGAGTCTGATATTTCAATCCTTAGATCGTTCATCAGCCGTTGCAACCAAATTCCTTCACAAATGTCTGAGGCTAAAGCACGAAGCTCTGCCTCAGCACTACTCCGAGCTACCACAGCTTGCTTCTTGGTACGCCATGTCACTAGATTCCCCCAAACAAATGAACAATATCCTGAAGTGGATTTTCGGTCACAAGGGGATCCAGCCCAATCAGCATCTGTATAAACCTCCAAGGTTCGATTTATTGTTTCCTTGAACATAAGTCCTTTCCCAGGATCCTTCTTCAAGTATCTTAGGATGCAGTAATCTGCCTCCAAGTGATCCATTGATGGGTTGCTCATAAACTAACTCACAATGCTAATAGCAAAACTTATATCTGGACGTGTATGAGTTAGATATATCAGCTTACCCACCATGTGTTGGTACTGTCCCTTATCGGCTGCCAACTCATCTGTTCGAGGCATCATTTTAGTATTAGGATCTGTAGAATTATGTAAATATCTTGTATTTATTGGGTATCCACCCTTTTAGGGTAACCGAATTTTTTTATTTCCATCTTTATTGTATATTCCTAGTTTTTAGGTGATTAGTTGACCTAGGTTAAATGTACAACTTTGTCTTTAATTCTTTAGTTGCAATCTGCCTATTTATAGGCAATATTCTTTCATGAATAATATAACGATTATTCAGAAAGTTACAG
This sequence comes from Humulus lupulus, assembly GCF_963169125.1. Classification (NCBI taxonomy): domain Eukaryota; kingdom Viridiplantae; phylum Streptophyta; class Magnoliopsida; order Rosales; family Cannabaceae; genus Humulus; species Humulus lupulus. The sequence continues at coordinate 188,530,419 of NC_084793.1, read as the reverse complement.
GATCCATAGGAGTTTCAACAAGTTTGCACCCAATCATGCCGGTTTCACACAAGAGATCTAGAACATATTTGCGTTGAGAAACTGAGATTCTCAGTTTGCTTCGTGCAACTTCCATTCCAAGGAAATATTTTAGAAACCCCAAGTCTTTGATCTCGAATTCCTAGGACAATTGACTCTTGAGTATTATGTCGTCAACGTAGACTATTAAGACTGTGATTCTCCCATTAGGGAAATGTTTCACAAATAGGGTATCATCTGCCTGTGTCTGGGAGTATCCATCCTGTTTAAGAACCTTGGTGAATTTATCAAACCACGCTCTGGGAGACTGTTTAAGTCCATATAATGCCTTTCGCAACTTGTAGACTTTTCCTTGTGTCCCCGTTGTCTCAAAGCCACAGGGTACATTCATATAGACTTCCTCAATTAGATCTCCATTCAAGAAAGAATTCTTGACATCAAGTTGGAATAGTGGCCAATCGCTATTGCTATAATGGTCAACAAGTTACGAACTGAATTAAGCTTTGCCACAGTAGCAAAGGTTTCCCGATAATCAATCCCATATGATTGAGTGAACCCTTTTGCCACTAGCTGAGTTTTGTATCTTTCTATACCCCCATCTGCTTTCTATTTGACTGAGAATATCCATTTACAGCCTACTGTTTTCTTCTCATGAGGAAGTTCTATTAATACCCAAGTACCATTCTTTTCAAGTGCCATATACTCTTCAAGTGTAGCCTTGCACCATTCTGGAACCTGTAGAGCCTCATACACCGATTTGGGAATTGTGATTCTATCTAGGGATGTCACAAAAGCCCGAAATGTTGGTGATAAATTTGCATAAGAGATTTGATTGTGAATGGGATGTTGAGTGCATGATCGAACACCTTTTCTTTGTGCAATAGGGAGGTCCAACTTTGGATCATAATCTGAATTTAACTGAGAACCAAAATTTGATTCTTCTTGTAGTTCTTCAGGCTCGACTTGGCTTAGGAGAGGCTCTTGACTTTGCTGGTTTGGTTACAGGCAGATTAGAATTGTTCCTTCTACCATAAACTTTTATGGCATCATTAGGAGGCAAGGATGAATTTTTCTGGTGAGGAAGGGGATGCATGTTGGAGGAAATCTGATCATGGACTTGAAGCTGGAATCAGGATTGGAGTGTTAGATGGAGAAGATAGAGTAAAGTGATGGTTCAAGAAATGAAGACCAAACCCAATTCTGTGATTCACTTGTGTTCTACCCCTGAATTGCAGAATGGGAGTAGAAGGAGCTTTGCTCAAAGAAAGTAACATCCATGGTGTTATAAAATTTTCGAGTAATGGGAGAGAAACATTTGTAGCCTTTCTGATTGGCGGAATACCCAAGAAATATGCATTTTAGTGCACGATCATCAAATTTACCACGGAATTGAGAATGAATATGAACAAAGCAGTGCAACCAAAAAGTTTAAAGGGGATCTGGGACACGAGAAGTGAGGTAGGGTATTAATTTTGAAATATTTGTAACGGTGAGCGAAATTTGAGGACACGAGAAGGCATATGATTGATGAGGTATGTTGCGGTTAGAATATCCTCGCCCTAAAAATCTTTAGGAAGATTGGTTTGAAATAGTAGAGATCGGGCAACCTCAAGTACATGACAGTTTTTCCTTTCTGTCACGCCATTTTGTTGTGGTGTGTCAACACATGAACCTTGTTAAACAACACCGTGAAATCAGAAATATGGACCAAGACTTGAATTAAAGAAGTCTTTGGCATTACCAGTTTTAAGGATTTGAATTTCTGCTCTAAATTGGGTTTTGACCATGACATGGAATTGTTGGAAGATGTGTTTGGTTTCTGATTTTTCTTTCATAAGTAGTTGTGTATGATCATCTACCAACAGTAAAAACTATCTAGCACCAGTCATACTAGGAATACGGAATGGTCCCCAAATATCCCCGTAAATTAAAGAGAATGGGTGACTGGGTTTGTAAGATCGTGGTGAATAAGTGTTCCTAGTATGCTTAGCTAATTGACAAACTTCACAATGAAATAAATTGGGATGTTTATTGATAAATGTTAGAATATATTAGTTGTAGAAATTAGAGTTAATTGTATTTAGTTAGTTTCCTATTTAGTCTCCCTTATTTTGTATATAAATACATACTATTCTATTGAATAAAACACAATTCATTCACCATATTTTACATGGTATCATAGCCAGGTTTTGGAATTGGGAATTCGAAATTCGAAATTAGGGTTCATTACAAATTAGGGTTTTTTTTTCATCACAAATTGGGATTTTTCAATTAGGGTTCTTTTTCGGAAACCATCTTTAGAGTGATTATTTGTTCTCACAGCCCACTTAGAAAGATTGCCCAGCCGCCGATCTGCCAAACCCCAAAGTCCGATCGCATGATTCATCGCATGGGTCACGTGCCGCTTGTTCCTTCTGCCACCTACCCCACGCGCCGGCGCAAGGAGGCGCATGTGATGGGGATTTCGACGGCGAATCATCTCCGGTTCGTTTCTCGGCTCCTCTTGAGCCTACTCGCATCTGTCTCAGGTTGTAGTTTGGTATTTCTCACTTCTTCGTATTTGGGTGTTCTTTACTTGTTCTTCGTTGTTCGATTTTGTTTTGTCTCTTTCGATATTTGTTTTTGAGGTTATGGCAGAGGTGAAATCAGATCCAAAACCACTAGTTATTTCTGATGTGGTTCCCGTGATGTCTAAAATCACGGACCATAAATTGATTGGGTTGAATTATTTGGAATGGAGTAAGACGATTCGATTTATCTAAAGAGTATTGACAAAGATGATCACTTGACTGATGATCCTCCCAAAGAAAAAGACGATTCACGAAAAGTGTGGCTACGTGAGGATGCTCGCTTGTTTCTTCAAATTCGAAATTCTATTGATAATGAGGTAATTAGTTTAATTAATCATTGTGAATTGGTTAAAGAACTAATGGATTACTTGGATTTTTTGTATTCTGGAAAAGGCAATCTATCGCGTATGTATGATGTTTGCAAAGCCTTTTATCGCGCGGAGAAACAAGATCAGTCTCTTATGAACTACTTTATGACATTTAAGAGGACATACGAAGAGCTTAATGTGTTGTTGCCATTTAGTCCTGATGTGAAGGTTCAACAGCGCCAGCGAGAGCAGATGGCTATTATGAGCTTTCTAGCAGGACTCTCATCTGACTTTGACTCTGCAAAGTCACAGGTTCTTTCTGGGTCTAATGTCTCCTCTTTACAAGATGTCTTTAGCCGTGTTCTTCGTAAAGAAACTACTCCATCTGTTTCTCTTAATAGTGCTTTGGTTGGTCATAATAATCATGCACCATGGAGAAACTCTACTCCAAGTGGATCCAAAGGAGGCAATTCCCAAAGGCCTGACAATCGAACACCGGAATCCGGGAGCATTATGTGCAACTATTGTAAGAAACCAGGCCATACCAAGTTCGAGTGTAAGAAGCTACAGTTTAAAAATCAGCAAAAACACTATACTAATGTTGCAAGCACTAGTGATGCACCTGACAGATCGGTCATTATTTCTGCGGATGAATTTGCCAAGTTCTCAAGGTACCAAGAATCACTCCAGTCTTCATCTCCTTCTATCACTGCAATTGCTGATTCAGGTAAATCTAATGCATGCCTTCTTTCCACATCCTCGAAATGGGTCATTGATTCTGGTGCCACAGATCACATGACAGGTAATTCTAGTCTCTTTTCCACTCTTCAGTCTTATTGTCCCACTTCTTCTGTTACTTTAGCTGATGGATCACCATCTTCTGTTATTGGATTTGGCACTGTTACTCCTACACCTTTGCTTACTTTGTCATCAGTCTTACATTTACCAAATTTATCCTTTAATTTGCTTTCTGTTAGTCAACTCACTCGTAATTTGAATTGTTGCATCTCTTTCTTTCCAGATCATTGTTTATTTCAGGATCTTATGACGAAGAAGATTATTGGTAAAGGACATGAATCTGGCGGCCTGTATGTTCTTGATCCACTGTCCTCAACTCCTATTGCTTGTCCGAGTGTCGCTTCCGCTTTTGAGGCTCATTGTCGTTTGGGCCATCCATCCATTCCTTTGCTCAAGAAGCTTTGTCCCCAATATAGTAAGGTGTCTTCATTAGATTGTGAGTCATGTTAGGTTGCCAAGCATCATCGTGTTAGTTTGAGTCCTAGAGTCAATAAATGTGCTAGTGTTCCTTTTGAGTTAGTTCATTCTGATGTATGGGGTCCTTCTCCTATTTTGTCTAAACCTGGATTCAGGTATTTTGTTACTTTTGTGGATGATTATTCTCGTGTAACTTGGTTATATTTAATGAAAAATCGTTCTGAGTTGTTTTCTATATTTTGTGCTTTTTGTGCTGAGATTCAAAATCAATTTAATGTGCATGTTCATACTTTGCGAAGTAATAATGCCAAGGAATACACATCTGCTCAATTTCAATCTTATATGATCTCTAATGGCATGCTTCATGAAACTTCTTGCGTTGATACTGCACCCCAAAATAGTGTAGCAAAACGTAAAAATAGACATCTTCTTAAAACTGCACGTGCCCTCTTGTTTCAAATGAAAGTTCCTAAACCTTTTTGGGCCGATGCAGTTTCCACAGCTTGCTTTCTTATTAATCGCATGCCATCCTCAGTAATTAATGGTGAGATCCCATTTAAAATTCTTTTTCCCGGTAAGTCATTGTTTCCAGTTGCTCCTCAGGTATTTGGCAGTATTTGTTTTGCTCGAGATGTCCGTCCACATGTCACCAAATTAGATCCTAAGTCATTAAAGTGTATTTTCTTGGTTATTTTCGTCTTCAGAAAGGGTATAGGTGTTATTGTCCTGATCTTAACAAATATCTTGTGTCTATTGATGTGACTTTTGTGGAAAATACACCTTATTTTTCATCTTCAACCTACTCCTACTCGTCATGGGGAGGATGATGATTTGTTGATATATTCTGTCACATCCTCTGTGCCTGATACATGTTCTGACGAGTCTCTTGTTCCTTCACCTGCCTCGGTCATAGCTCCCGCAATGCCTACACCTATACCACCTCCACCACCTCCTAAGCCTTCTATTATAGTGTACTCCAGGCGTCCACCTCCTCCACCTCCTGTTTCACATCCTGCACCTGCATCTTTGTCATCAGATTCGGAACTCAACGATGATCTTCCCATTGCACTACGTAAAGGTAAACGTCAATGTACATATCCTATTTCTTCTTTTGTTTCTTATAATCATCTGTCATCTTCTTCTTGCTCTCTTATTGCTTCTCTTGATTCTATCACTATTCCTAAAACTGTTCGTGAAGCCATGTCTCATCCTGGTTGGCTTGTTGCAATGATAGAAGAGATGAATGCTTTAGTTGCGAATGGTACTTGGGACTTAGTTAATTTACCTTCAAGCAAACGGGCCATAGGGTGCAAATGGGTGTTTACAGTTTGTACGCCCTGGTTTTCCCACGGGCTGTTTAGCAGGACGAGCCTCGGACTAATCAGGTTTAGCCCGAGGCTCCCGCAGGCCGGAGGTCCTATTTCCAAGACGGACCCTTATCAGCTCGAGGGGGTCCTGTTTCCAGCTCACATTTGTTGCATAGGAGCTGAGAGTGTCATCCGAAGGCCACGGGCGGAGCAGCTCGGGTTGCGAACTGCTCAGGTCACGAGCTTCTCAGGAAGCTCTGACCCTATGGGAAGTCAACACGCAAGATAAACGTGCATATTCCTGCCATCACGTGCCTGATATCCCCCTGACTTCTCGGACACGCAGCAGGAACGTGCGTATTCAGACACCCATGGACGGGTTGGGCCGTGCGGCCCATTATCTCCTTCCATGCTAATTAGACCACACTTGTGTGCCAGGTTTAGAAATTAATCATGAATGTCACAGATTTGATATGACAAATGGTAAGGTCACGGGATGACCTCCCTACCAACTTCCAGGTGTCTTCTCCTATAAATAAGGAGACCCTGGGAGTTGATAGGGGTTGGAAAAAATAGTCTTCAAAGAACTATATACTTTGTAAACCAAATACCCAGAGAATATCAATAATATTGACTAGTGGAGTAGAAGGATTTTAACCTTCGAACCACTTAAAAACGTGTCTTGAGTCACCTAGTTCTTTCCCAAAGATTTCATATCTGTGACGGTTCTACTTTTAGTACTAATCTCTTTCTCTTCTTCTCTTAATTACCTGTTGCCGAAGAACCGCGTCAACACGGTTAAAGTCAATCCAGATAGAACAATTGCTTGCTTAAAAGCCCGTCTTGTTGCCAAGGGTTATGCTCAAACCTATGGAGTGGACTATTGTGATACTTTTTCTCCTGTTGCTAAACTCACATCTGTTCGACTGTTCATTTCCATGGCAGCTACTCATCATTGGCCTTTGCATCAGCTTGATATTAAAAATGCTTTTCTTCATGGGGATCTTGAGGAAGTGTATATGGAGCAACCTCCTGGGTTTGTTGCTCAGGGGGAGTTAGGGCGAGTTTGTCGTCTTCGCAAATCTTTATATGGGTTGAAACAAAGTCCTCGTGCTTGGTTTGGTAAATTTAGTCAGGCTGTTGAGAAATTTGGTTTGTTGAAAAGTAAGTCAGATCATTCTGTGTTCTATAAAAGATCAACTGCTGGTATCATTTTGTTAGTTGTGTATGTGGATGACATCGTTATTACTGGAAATGATACTGGAGGCATCTCATCCCTTAAATCTTTCATTCATACCCAGTTTCACACGAAGGATTTAGGGGTGCTCAAGTATTTCTTGGGAGTTGAAGTTACTCGAAGTAAACAAGGTATTTTTCTGTCTCAAAGAAAGTATGTACTTGATTTGTTAATTGAGACAGGAAAATTGGGAGCAAAACCTTGTAGTACTCCAATGAATCCAGTTGTGCATCTTACACATGATGGGGAACCATTTGAAGATCCTGAGAAATATCGCAGATTGGTTAGAAAGTTGAATTATCTAACTGTGACTCGTCCAGATATTGCATTCTCCGTTAGTGTTGTTAGTCAGTTTATGTTTTCTCCAACAATTCATCATTGGACAACATTAGAGCAAATTTTGTGTTACTTGAAAGGAGCACCAGGACGAGGTATTGTTTACAAGGATCATGGACACACCCAGATTGAGTGTTTCTCTGATGCAGATTGGGCAAGCTCCAAGGTAGATAGACGATCCACTTCAGGTTATTGTATCTTTGTTGGGGGCAATCTAATCTCTTGGAAGAGTAAGAAGCAAAATGTTGTGTCTAGATCCAGTGCAGAATCAGAATATAGAGCTATGGCACAGTCTGTGTGTGAGATAGTATGGATTTATCAGCTTTTGACTGAATTCGGGTTTAAGACTTCAGTTCCAGCAAAATTGTGGTGTGATAATCAAGCTGCTCTTCATATTGCCTCAAATCCTGTGTTCCACGAGCGAACTAAGCACATTGAGATTGATTATCATTTTGTTCGTGAGAAAATTCAACAAGGACTGATCTCCACAGAATATGTGAAGACTGGAGAACAATTAGGAGATGTTTTTACAAAGGCTTTGAATGGGGTGCGGGTTGATTATCTTTGTAACAAGTTGGGCATGATTAACATTTATGCTCCAGCTTGAGGGGGAGTGTTAGAATATATTAGTTGTATATTAGTTGTAGAAATTAGAGTTAATTGTATTTAGTTAGTTTCCTATTTAGTCTCCCTAATTTTGTATATAAATACATACTATCCTATTGAATAAAACACAATTCATTCACCATATTTTACAATAAATAAGGATGGAAACAAACGTTGCAAATGCATAAAAGTTTGGATGACCTAGACGAAAGTGCCACATCATGACCTCACTTTCCTAATTAAATTGACTAGCAGACATGAGACTATGACTATTTTGAGATTGATAACTGACAATACAGTTTGAAGGGTGGTTGACATCTAGAACATAGAAGCCTGCACGAAAATCAGCATTGCCAATCATCCTCCCCGAGCTCAAGTCCTCAAAAACACATGATTTGGAGAGAAATTTAGTTGCACAATTTAGATCTCGGTTCAATTGACTAACAGAGATAAGATTGCAATCAAATTCAAGCACAAATAATACAGATTGGAGAGGGAGATTATTTGAGAGACAGATGGTTCTAGTGCCATCCACTTTGGCGTGTGTACCATTCACAATACACACTATTTGAGGGCTGCTACAAGAAGTAGTAAGTTGTAAAAAGTAATATGTCACCTGTCATATGATCAGTTGCGCCTGAGTCAACAATCCAAGAGGATGAGGATTTGGCTGCATGAAGTGCCGCACTGTAGGAGTTGCTGGAGAAGTTCTAATTGTTCCTTGATGAAGGGGGCAGGTGGAAGTGTTTTAGATAAGACAACATTCCCTTTTGCTTCGCGATCTCGATTTGGCTTCCAATCAGCGGGTTTCCCATGTAACTTCCAACAAGTTTCCTTAAAGTGGCTAGGTCGTTGACAATGGTCGCACCATGGGCGACCTTCTCTGCCTCAATTGTCATTTTGGAAACTGCTGCGAGCAGGGAACACTCCTGAGTCTGGCAGATTGTCTTTGGCAGCTGTAAAGGCTGGAATTTCAGGGGTGAAGGCAGGTTGAGGTTGTCCCAACATAACTCGTTTTCGACTCTCCTCTCTTCGAGCTTCTGAGAAGGCCTCTCGCAAACTAGGGAGAGGCTTGGTTCCAAGAATTCTGCCTCTTACTTTATCAAGAGATTTGTCCAACCCTTTCAAAAATATAAAGACCCATTTTTTCTCCACAATCTTTTTGAAATATGCCCCATCTTATGTGCACTTCCATTCATGTGTCTCAAATAGGTCCAGTTGCTGCCAATAATGAGTAAGAGTTGTGTAATAAATCGTAACAGAATTCTCACCTTGACAAAGGTCCTGGAGTGTGCTTTCCACATGAAAAAACTGTGTTCTCACTACTAGAGAAAGTTTCACGTGCTGCATCCCAATTATTTTTTGTCGTGGTGTATGGCAAAAAAATTTCTCCTATTTCAGTTGTCATAGAACTAATTAACCATGACATTCCCATATTATTTTCAGCTCTCCAGGTCTTGTATTCAGCATTAGCGGAATCTGGCTTTGGGATATCTGAAATCAGTGAGAGAAAAAGAAAATGTCTTTTATTTTTATTTTCTAAAAAACTGAATAATACAAATTGAAGAGCTCCTTAAATAATTATACAACAAGTCTTTAACGTTAATATTCCTTAAACTTAGGGTTGTTACAACTAAGCCACTTTTCTTGGCAGACCTATTCTAACTAATAATAAAAGTAATACTCATATCATATTTAACACTCCCCCTCAAGTTGGTGCGTAGATATTTATCATGCCCAACTTGCTTAAAAAATCGTCAAACTTTTGTTGAGTCAGCCCTTTGGTTAGTACATCAGCTGTTTGTTGTTTAGTAGGCACAAACACAATACAGATTATTCCATTCTTCGTCTTCTCGTTGATGAAATGTCTATCAATCTCTATGTGCTTCGTTCGATCATGATGAACGGGGTTATGAGCCATGCTTATAGCAGCTTTATTGTGACTGTACAACTTTATTGGTAGTTGTGTCTCCATTCCTAACTCTGCCAGTACTCTTTTTATCCATAGTAGCTCGCATGTGCTTTGTGCCAACGCCCTTAGTTCAGTTTCTGCCCTACTTCTAGCCACAACACTGTTTTTTACTTCTCCAAGTTACCAAGTTACCCCAGACCATCGAACAATAACCTATTCTGGACCTCCTGTCTTTAGTGCAACCAGCCCAATCAGCGTCAATGAAAATCTCAACTGTTCTATTCTCCCCCTTACCAAAAACTAATCCTTTTCCAGGAGTCATCTTCAAGTATCGAAGGATTCTATTCACTACCAGCAGATGTTCCTCGTTGGGAAAATGCATAAACTGACTTACATGACTCTGACTGCAAAGGTTATATCTGGCCTAGTGTGTGAGAGATAGATTAGTCTTCCTACTAACCTTTGGTATTGTTCTTTGTCTACTGGAGCATATTCTTTATTTTGGTTGAACTTGTGATTCACTTCCACGAGTGTAGCAGCAGGCTTACTACCAAGCATTCTGGTTTCCTTTAGCAAATCTAGAGTGTATCTCCTTTGTGAGACTGAAATACCTTTACTCGTTCTAGCCACTTCCATACCCAAGAAATATCGTAACTTGCCCAGATCTTTAACTTCAAATTCTCTTGCTAAATCTTCCTTGATCGCTTGTAACTCGTGGCTGTCATTTCCAGTCAAGATGATGTCATCCACATATACGATTAGAACGACCAACTGTCCATGTTTAGACCTTTTGAAGATCAAGGTGTGATCTGCCTGCCCCTGCTTATAACCACATTTCTTTACTACCTTCCCAAGCCTATCGAACCAAGCTATAGGTGATTGCTTCAACCCATAGAGTGACTTCTTTAGTTTACATACTTTTCCAACATTTAGTTCAGTACTAAATCCTGGTGGTATAGTCATGTAAACTTCCTCTTCAAGATTCCCATTTAAGAAGGCATTTTTAATATCTAGTTGATAGAGTGGCCAATCAAGATTAGCTGCAAGAGACAAGAGAACTCTTACTGTATTGAGCTTTGCAACAGGAGCAAATGTCTCCATAGAATCAACACCATATGTTTGAGTAAAGCCATGTGCCACTAGTCGCACCTTAAAGCGGTCAATACTCCCATCAGCTTGATATTTTACAGAGAACACCCATTTAGAACTTACTGTTTTGATATCCTTCGGTCGTGTCACAAGCTCCCATGTACCATTCTTCGTCAATGCATCCATCTCTGCATACCTCTTTCCATTCTTTGGACCTCAGTGCTTCATAAATGGTTCTAGGAATGGTAATCTTATCCAAACCTGTTGCAAAAGCTTTGTAGTGCTTCGTCAGCTTTCCATATGACATGAATTTATGTATGGGATGTTGTGTACTACTTCGAACTCCTTTTCTTTTGGCTATAGGCAAGTCCTCCATGTCTTCGTTTGTGATAGACATAAAGTCACTATTTTCAGAGATAAGAGAAGGTGTAGTAACAGAAATACCTGATTCTTTATGTGGAATTTCTCTTGACCAATGCTCAGGCTCTCTTGGTTCAGACAATTGGTCAGCTTGCTGTGCGAGTGGCTGTACTATTGGGTACCTATTTCGTCAGTTATGGCTTCCTTAATTGAGTCGCCTTTCTCTGAGGAAGAATAAAGACTGGCAGTGTTTGAATGTGAATGGTCTAAAGCCCCAAGTCTTGACGGTTGTTGCATCTATTGGAAGACGTTTCTCTACTTTCGATTCTAAATGATAGGAAGATTTGGACTTTAGACGTTAGCGAGATGTTTTTTTGTAAATCAACTTTTCAAGGGTTGAGTTATCCTCATCTTGGGACGAAGGAGGTTTGGACTAAGGCATTGTAGAAGAGTTGTATCCCGTCTAAGGATAAAGTCTGTGGATGGTTCCTGTTTTTGAATACGATCAGTGTTCACGATATTTTGCAACGGATAAAACCTTTCCATTGTTTGTCCTCTGGCTGGTGCGCTTGTTGTAAGGCTGAGGGGGACTGCAAATCATATGTTCCTGAAGTGCAAGTTTGCTGGCAAGGTGTGGTCCCAGGTGTTTGCGGAGTTTGGTATATCTTGGTGTATGCCTATACTTGTTCCCAGTTGATCCAATATAAGTTGGAAGGAGGCAAGCGTATGTCTCGTTTGTGGAAGTGCACAGTTTTAGCAACTTTTTGGGCTATTTGGCTTGAGCGCAACAGTAGGATTTTTTAGGACATTTGTATTTCTTCTGGCATGGTTTGGGGGAAGATTAAGTTCTTGGTCGCAACTTGGGTGTATAAATCTAAGGATTTTGAGGGTTTGTCCATTTTGGATCTTAGTTGCGAATGGGATAGATTGTGGCATCATTAGCCTTTTTGGTTGGTGGGTAGGGTTCTTGTTTGTTGTGTTTGTTTGTATTCGTACGGTTTTCCTCCGCCATAAGTGAGGGCTCTCAATCTATTTGAGAGGAGATCATTCTTTGATCTCTCTTTTTCAAAAAAAAAAAAAATGTAATTACTACTTGTTGACAGATAGGAAAATCAAATCCTAACGATTTGATCTTTTAGTTTCCTGATTTATAGGGATTTTATTTATTCTGTAATTAAAATCTTTGATCTGTATATAGACTATATAATGCCAGTCCTAGGTTGTAAAATATACATAAGAAATATACACAAAAATAAAAACGATTATATCTCACCATTTTCACATGGTATAAGAGCTTTAAGGCTCCTTCACCATCTCCGGACACTTCTGTTCAGTTCGGCATTTTTTTGTGCCAGTCGCATCCTACATCGGCTTCAGGTGTACCTCTCTCGACTCCGGCACACCTCTCTCAGCAGTCCAGAAAGGTATTCAGGCGACCCACTCCTCGGCCATTCGCTTGAGTCCGACGTAGACATCCTCAGTACGGAACCTCTCAGCTAGTCCTCCGAAGCTCAATCGCAAGTCTCGGTTTCCTCGGACGTTCCACCAGTCGCAAGCCCTCTGTCTCCATATCAATTGCAAGTCCCAGCTATACGTCCCACGAGGAATGATGTCCAACAGTGAAGATAGGTCCTCTCAAACTACTGGGTCTCACTCAGCCCAACTCAGCCCACTGAAGTTATCCCTAGTTCCAACTCAGTCCAAACTCAGCCCAGTGGCTCTATGGGCTCTCTGTATAACCCTGACAATAGCTCTCTTCATATCATAGCACATAATAAGCTTGATGGAAAAAATTATCTACAGTGGGCCCAATCAATTAAGCTTGTCATATGTGGTCGTGGGAAACTTGGGTATTACTGGTGATCTCCCTACACCTCCTTCCAATGATCCTACATACAAGCTTAAAATTCTATTGTTCCTGCGTGGCTAATTAATTCAATGAGCTCAAAAATTAGTCGCGGATATTTATTCTTTAAGACTGCTAAGGAGGTATGGGACACTGCTCGAAAAATGAATTCAGATCTCGGTAACGCTTCTCAAACTTTCGAACTCCGTACCAAGTTCAAAGAAATCAAGCAAGGTAATCAAGTTGTTACCCAATATTTTTCGAACTTAATGACTTGTGGCAGGAACTCAATCTTATCTGGATACCACACCGCTGTGTGCTAAATACACTACAATCCAACAGTAGCAGTTAGAGAAAGAACAGGTTTTTGAATTTCTTACTGGGTTAAACAATAATCTTGATGAAGTCACTGGACATCTGGTTGGTCGTTCCCCATTTCTTGACACTGAAGAAGCATTCTCTGAGGTCAGACGTGAAGAAGCACGACGTCGTGTCATGCTCGCTAATCCTGAACTATAGCCCATTGAAAGTTCGGCTCTAGTTTCCAAGCCTACCACCACATGGCAGATCCAATCTTGACCAGCGACCTAATCGTAAGGGTGACAGACCTTTCTGTGATCACTGCCAGCATCACGGTCCATCCACTTGCCACACAACTGAATTCCACGTCGACAAAATGAGAGGAAGGCCTACCAAACTCAAATTGAGTAGCACTGATCAGAATAGTGCAGCTACCCCTTTATTCAGTAAGGAACAACTTGCACATTAATACACTCTTCTGAGTTAATAATCCATGAAACCCAGTTCTGGTCTTGAGACCCATGGTGCCTCAGTTGCACACTCTGGTAATTTTTCTTCCACTTCCCAAACACCGTGGATAATCGATTTAGGCGTCAATGATCAAATAACAGATTTACCTCGTTTGTTTGATACTTATTGTCCCTGTTCCACTAAATCTAGTGTCACAATTGCAAACGACACTCATTCTCCTATTGTCGGAATTGGCACCATTAAATTATTTGCTTATCTAATTCTTAAAACAATACTTTATGTTCCTGCTTTGCAATGCAATTTAATCTCTGTTAACAAATTAATTGCTGATAATCATTGCTTTGCTAAATTTGTATCAAATTCTTGTCACTTCCAGAATCTATAATCAGGGAGAATGATTGGAAATGCTAGGATTTGTGACAAACTTTATTTCTTTGAAAGACAACATCCAATAAAAGAGTCTTCTTCTCTACTACGTTTGGTTTCAAGTTCTACTTCTAATTCTTGTTCATCATATGTTTCAAACTCTGTTTCAAACCCAAATGAAAAAACAATTATGTTATGGCATTGTCGACTTGGGCATCCAAATTTTTTATATTTAAAATATTTATTCCCATCTTTTTTTGCAAATAAAATATTGCTGACTTCTAATGTGATATTATCAATTTGCCAAGCACACATGTTTCGCTTCCTCAAAAAATGTATACAACTTCTGGCTCATTCTCTCTTATTCATAGTGACATATGGGGACCCTCCAAGGTCAATACTTCTCATGGTAAGCGATGGTTTATTTCATTCATCGATGATCACAGACATATCACATGGGTATATCTTCTGAAAAATAAGTCTGAAAGTTTTTAAGAACTTTCATCATATGATCCAAACACAGTACCAATCATCTATTAGAGTACTTTGTACCCACAATGGTACTGAATATCTCAATACCACTATTAGTCCCTATCTTTTCCAGAATGGGATTGTTCATCAAAGCTCGTATGTTGATACTCCGCAACAAAATGGAGTTGTCGAACGCAAAAATCGCCATCTCTTAGAAGTAGCTCATGCTCTCATGTTCACTATGCATGTCCCAAAATATCTTTGGAGCGACGCTGTCCTCACCGCTACTTATCTCATTTATCGTCATCTCAGTCGACCCCTTCAGTTCAAAACACCATATTTTGTTCTTCAATCTCTATATCCTCAATTTACCACAAATACTTTGCCAGTAAAAGTGTTTGGTTGCACTGCCTTTGTGCACGTTCACTCCCACCATCGGAGTAAACTTGATCCTCGAGTCATTAAGACAGTGTTTTTAGGTTACTCTCCTACCCCAAAAGGCTATCGATTTTAGTGTCCCCTCACCAAAAAATTCTTTATCTCATGTAACATCACCTTTTTTGAAAATACTCCTTACTTCACTCCCACATCACATCAGCGAGTACAAGTACAACAATCACCAACAAGAAACTCAGTGGTCGTGGGGGGTTAGAATTACCCTTAACCACTCCATTTTCTTCTTCCACTCCATTTTCTTCTTCCACTCCATTTTCATCTGAATCAGAAATCACGACTTTCCCTCCTCCTAAACAAAAAAATCTACCAATCTCTCCAAAGACAACCTTTCCTTAAATAGAAATCACTGAACCAGGACATCCTCAAGACCAAAACATCCAGAAAGAGATACAGGTGTATACCAGGAGAGAAATAAATAAGTTACGAATCCTCGACACTATCAAGATCTCAATTTGGTGATAGAACCACTTCCCTCAAAAGATCCAAGTACTCTTCCATCAAACACTCAGTCAGATCTTGATATTCCTATTGCATTGAGAAAAGGAACTAGATCGTGCACCCAACAAGTCATTTCAAAATTCATTTCTTATTCAAAATTGTCATCTCCATTTAATGTGTTTACCTTTAGTCTATTTGATGTGATTCCAAGAAATATCGAAGAAGCACTTGATTTTCCCCAATTGAAAACAGCAGTTCTTGAAGATCTAAGAGCACTTAAACAGGATGGAACGTGAAAATTAGTGGAGTTACCACCAGACAAGAAGGTAATAGGGTGCAAATGGGTGTTCACAGTCAAATACAATGTCAATGGATCTATTGAGAGGTACAAAGCTTGATTAGTTGCCAATGGTTTTACTCAAACCTACAGAATTGACTACACTGAAACATTTACTCCAGTTGTTAGACTCAACACTATCAGAGTACTACTCTCTCTAGCAGCTAACTTGGATAGGGAGTTCCATCAACTTGATGTAAAGAATGCATTCTTTAATGGGGAACTAGAAGAAGTGTATATGAGCTAGCCTCCAGGATTTGAAGAATCTCTCAATACAACCAATGTCTGGAAGCTAAACAAATCACTCTGACTTGAAACAATCTCTTCGAGCATGGTTCAATTGAAAGTTGTCCAAGGAGTTGGATGCATACAAAGTCAGACTGATCACACTCTCATTGTTAAACGCTCAGGAATTGGGAAAATGACAATACTAATTGTGTATGTTGATGACATTATTGTCACTGGTAATCACGGAAGAGATGAATTCGATCAAAGAAATATTGGCAAAGGAGTTCAAAGTCAAGGATCTCAGTGCACTCAAGTATTTTCTGGAAATGGAATTTGCTAAGTATTTCTGTGTCCCAAAGAAAAAACACTTTAGACGTTCTAAAGGAGACAGGAATGCTCAAAAGTAGGACCAGCAAGACTCCAATCGAGCTCAGAGACAAAAATAAAAAGTTTGAAGGAAGTCCAGTTGACAAAGGAAGGTACCGGCTAGTAGGAAAGCTCATCTACCTCACATACTAGACCCGACATTTCATTTGCAGCAAGTCTAGTCAATCTATTGCATGATCCGTGTCAAGAACATCTCAATGTAGCATATAGAATTCTGAGGTATCTCAAGCAAACACCAGGAAAAGACCTTTTCTTCAAAAAAACAATTGAACGAAAGGTTGAGGTGTTCACATATGCAGACTGGACTGGTTCAGTTGATGATAGAAAGTCCATTGGATATAAAAAGTCCAGTTAACATGGTGAAGTAGAAAGCAATCAGTGGTTGCAAGAAGCAGTGCACAGAACCCTATACATCAAACGTCTATTAAAGGAATTGAAGACTGAGTATGAGGCCCTTTTTCATCTCTACTGTGATAACCAGTCTACCATTAGCATTGCACATAACCCTATACATCATGACAGAACTAAACACGTGGAAGTTGATCGTCACTTAATTTAAGAAAAGATTGATGGGGGAATTATCAACATTAGATGTGTACATATGGATCAATAGCTAGCTGATCTTCTCACAAAGGGATTATCCGAACGAGTATTTGATTTTCTTGTAAACAAGCTTGGACTCATCAATATCTATAGTCCAGCTTGAGGGGGAGTGTTGACAGATAGATAATTCAAAACCTAAGGAATTGATCAATTAGTCCCTGATTTATAGGGATTTTATTTATTCTGTAATTAAAATCTTTGATCTGTATATAGCCTATATAATACCAGCCCTAGGTTGTAAAATATACATAAGAAATATACACAGAAATAAGAACGATGATTTCTCACCATTTTCACACTACTCTAAGAATTATTGCCATCCTACCTGATATAAGAATGAGATGATTCTGCCTTATGGTCCTAAGCCATTGATCTAAAGTACTTCATGAGTATTCTACTAAGGCACTTATTCAAAGAAAAAAGGAAACCACTAATCTAACATCCCAGTGCCTACATGTCCTGTGAGTGTGACAGAAGAAAATGGGTAATTTGGGTAGCAATACAACAGCAATGTAAAATCACAAAATTATTCACATTGACCTACGAACATACTACTTGGAATTGGGAAAATGTAAAACAGTGTTATATTAAACTGCCAGTTAAAATTTATTAGTACGACAGATTTCTGGTATGATTTCAATTTCATATTGCAAAACCAAATCTATAGAACCTACACATGGGATTAAATGGAAGGACCTCATCATCGCCATGCTGAGGTTCTAATACTGAAAAATTTACAGTACGAATGTCAACACGTGCTGGAGTTCCAGTCTTCAACCGATCAGTTTCAAATCCAAATTGTTGTAAGCTTTCAGTAAGTCCGTGTGAAGCTGACTCCCCAGCTCTTCCTGCAGGCATAGAAGTTTTTCCAACCCAAATCTTACCACTCATAAAAGTTCCTGTCGTGAGGACAACAGCAGGAGCATAGAAGTTCATGCCGAAAAATGTGCGTACACCTTCTACATTGTCATTCTTTCCCAATAATATATCTGTTACCATGGCTTCTCTAATGGAAAGGTTTTGGGTGCTGAAAAATGCATGCAGACAAAATTGGTCAAGAAACAGAAAGAAGCATACACCAACAAAGAAATGCAATTGTGCTAAAAAAATTCAACCCATAAGTTTACAATAGATATATTACTCAACATGTCAAAAGTAAAGTTCAGAAATTGCTCGCTTTCAACCTTTATCTCTTTAGTCTTTCACAATGACTTTCTTCTATGTTGCTGACTCTAAAAATGGTTGTTGTCTTAAGTAAGAGTGGTGCTACAATGATATGAAGATTTTATTTTAAAGGATAAGTTTCTGTGGAAGATGAAGTTATTGCTTAGCTAGTATTTGAGACAAATTCTAGGGCATTACTAACATGCAGTGAATGCCGATTAGGGACAACTGCTGAAATATGAAGTTGACAGTAATGTATCAAAAGAACTTAAACAAGAACCACAATATAAATAACAAATATAGATTAAAAGGGGAGGTTTTCACCAAAGGTCAGAATATGTGAGTCATGCATGTAGATAAGTATTGTTGAAATATATAATTATAAAGATAATACACCAATTTCTCATTAATTGCACGGTCAACCAATAGCTTGAAAACCAGAGTCAAATCAATCAGGTAGCATTGGCAACACACATCTATGGGTTGTTTGGTATGCACGAATGAGAATGTTTGGTACCATGATTGAATTTTTCCAACCCAGGAAGTGAATACTAGGAGGGTTTAATTTTTCTTAATTCTAGGTTCAAGTGAAACCTACCTGTATAGGTGGTTCTTCAAAATGCCCAAAAATGTGAAACACTTCAAAATTAATTTTATGTTTTTTATAAAAATCTTAAACCAACATATTTTGGTGTATTCTTTTAAGCTTTTATTATAAATACAAATTTATATATATATGTTGACAGTGAGAACTCGTCAACGAGGTTAGGTCGGAAAACTCAAAGTGCAGTAAGAGAATGAAGAGCTACGAACAAACTTAAAAGAAATTCAAAGAAAAAGAAGAGAGCAACAATTAAGAGAAAATCATGTTTATTGCTTAATAGCCTGAGTTTATAATGAATTTTCTCCTTTAAAGCTTTTGGGGGTATAAAATTGGTGTAGAAAAATTGTATTTTATTTCTGTGATTGTATTCTGATAATAGTTTACAACCTAGGGCTAGATTATATAGGCTATACAACATTAATTACAAAATACTAAACAATCCCAATAAATTAGGGAAATGAAAGATCACACCCCTTTGATTTCCCTAACTGTCAACACTCCCCCTCGAGCTAGACTATAAATATTGATGAGTCCAAGCTTATTTACTAGGAAATCGAATACCTGTTCAAATAACCATTTTGTGAGAATATCAGCTGATGATCTGTTTGGACATTAAATGTTGATAATTCCTCCATCAATCTTCTCCTTGATAAAGTAACGATCCAATTCAACGTGTTTCTGTCATGATGTATAGAATTATGGGCGATACTGATGGTAGACTGGTTATCACATTAAAACCGAATAAGAGCTTTCTTTATACTCAATCTTCAATTCCTCTAATAGGTGTTTGATCCATATTGTTTCACACACTCCACGGGTCATGGCTCTATATTATGCTTATGTACTGCTTCTAGCAACCACCGTTTGCTTCTTACTTCGCCATGTTACCACATTCCCCCATACCATTGTGTAATATCCACGTGTAGACTTTCTATCATCAACTGAGCCAGCCTAGTCTGCATCTGTGAACATTTCAACTTTCTTTTCAGTTGTCTTTTGAAAGAAAAGACCTTTCCCTGGGGTTTGCTTAAGATACCTCAGAATTCTATATACTGCATTGAGATGTCCTTGACACGGATCATGCATATATTGACTGACAAGACTTACGGAGAAGGCAATATCTAGTCTGATGTGTGAGAGGTAGGTTAGCTTTCCTACCAGATGTTGATACCTTCCTTTATCAACTAGATTTCCTTCAAACATCCTCTTTTTGTCTCCGAGCTTAATTAGAGTTTTGCTTGGCTTGCTTCCAAGCATACCTGTCTCTTTTAGAAGATCAAGAGTATATTTTCATTTGGACACAGAAATAGCCTTATTGCTTCTAGCAAATTCCATCCTTAGTAAATACCTGAGTGTACCGAGATTCTGTTAGGTCCCAAATAGATTCACACACAAGACATAGAACACTACAAGAACAATGACCAGATAAATAGCATAGTATAGCTAATAAATCCAGTGGTATTCAAGAGACCACCACTCTCCCCAAAGAGTTACTACTCCTAATCTCAAATTCATACAATGGATGCACTCTCCATCTCCACAACCCTATTTAAATATACTCAATAGGGGCTCTTACACTTCCCAAACCACTTACTCCTTTATTATTCTTGATTACAAAATATAACCCACCATCCCCACTACCTTATTAATGTTTAATGTCTATTTGCTGACTCTTGAGTTCCTAACATACCAACCGCCCAAAATTCACCTTGTCCTCAAGGTGAGGAAAAGAAAACTAACTTTGTTGCAAGCAAGTCTTCGTTCAGTTTGGAGATCAAATTCTTTATGTTGAACTATAGATATCAACAGATCCATTTTCATGGGTTTTATGAATGATATGTGATACTTTTGTTGGAGACCCCATATTCTTTTGGACAATTCAGGCTCAATTTTGTTGGCTGGGTTCTTCACAAGATTTTGGGTCATCTTTTTTCCTCTGTCAAATAGATGGCGCCTGTATCGTGCAACCTTCCCTGACGTAACAGCAGAATCTGGAGACTGCAAACCATGACATCTCCTCTTCACGACGGCTAGCACAACGAAGTCGACCTTGTCGGAAGAAATCCCCAACACACCCACGGCGAACCAAGCAGCAGCTAAAACTACTATTGTCGCTGCCTCCTGCGATGCCAATGTTTCCTCACGACTCACTTGAATGAAGACAAAAGATTGTGATTCAGTCGCTGATTCCGACAGAGTATTGTTTTTCATCAGATTTTTCTTCCCCATCTAGTCTCTGAGTTTTTCTTTTGTTGTCAAGGATGACTATGGATAGTGAATCATGCTTACCTTCACCATTTGAAAAATCTTGCTTCATTGGTTTTCCATCACCACCACCACTTTTGTTAAATTCAGAGACACATTCTTTGAAAGTGGGCTGGTTCTGAAATATCTCAACATCTCCACTATTGCAGTGAGGAGCTTTACCCATCGTCATCGCTAAAAGTCTTGATACACCTAGTCCATCGAGTTTAGAATGAATAGAATCTAGCATATCCAATATAACAGGAATTCGAGTCATATTCAGATTGATTTTATCAAGTTGTTGGCTCCATGTCTGAAATGATTCCTCCTTTGTCTTTGGCTGTCCACTGCGAGCTTCCAAAACTTGTTCTGCCATGGCCAAGATCGATGCTCTGATACCACTGTTAGGTCCCAAATAGATTCACACACAACACTACAAGAACAATGACCAGATAAATAGCATAGTATAGCTAATAAATCCAGTTGTATTCGAGAGACCACCACTCTCCCCAAAGAGTTACTACTCCTAATCTCAGATTCATACAATGGATGTACTCTCCATCTCCACAACCCTATTTAAATATACTCAATATGGGCTCTTACACTTCCCAAACCACTTACCCCTTTATTATTCTTAATTACAAAAGATAACCCACCATCCCCACTACCTTATTAATGTTTAATGTCTATTTGCTGACTCTTGGGTTCCTAACATATTCTTGACTTCGAACTCTATTGTCAACATTTTTTTGATCGAATTCATTTCTTCGGTGTTGTTACCAGTGAAAATTATGTCATCAACATACACAATTAACACCGACATTTTTCCCTTCCCGGAGTATTTAATAAACATAGTATGATCAGTCTGACCTTGCGTATACCCAAGTTTCTTGACTACTTTCAAAAAACGGTTGAACCATGCTTGAGGAGATTGTTTCAAGTCATACAGAGATTTGTTTAGTTTGCAGACTTTAGTTGTATCAGGAGGATTTTTAAAACCCAGTGCTAACTCATATACACTTCTTCTAAATCACCATTCAAGAATGCATTCTTCACATCAAGCTGATGCAACTCCCAATCAAGTTTCACCGCAAGCAAAAGTAAATCTCTGACAGTGTTGAGTTTGGCAACTAAGGCGAAAGTTTCTGTGTAATCAATTTTGTAGGTTTGAGAAAAACCCTTGGCAACTAATCGAGCTTTGTACCTTTCAATAGATCCGTTAGCATTGTATTTGACAATAAAAATCCATTTGCACCCAATCACCTTCCTTCCTGGAGGCAATTTCACTAATTCCCAAGTTTCATTCTGTTCAAGTGCTCTCATCTCTTCGACTGTTGTTTTCCATTGAGTACCAAGTGCTTCATCAATATTCTTGGGGATCACAATATCTGACAGACTAGAGGTAAAAGTTTTAAATGGTGACGACAATTTTGAATAGGAAACAAATTGTGAAATAGGGTGTAGAGTGCAAGATCTTGTTCAATGCAAAAGGAATATCTAGATCTGAATGAATATCTAAATCAGATGGAGGTTTAGAGGGTAGAGTACCTAAATCTTTTGGGAGAGGTGGTTCTATCACTAAATCGGCCTCTTGACTGTGATGAGAATTCGTTACTTGTTTATTTCCTTCTCTTTTGGTATACACCCGAATTTCTTTATGCATATTTTGATCTTGAGGAAGAGAAGGTGGAGGAGAGGATGGATGATTTTCTGGTTCAGGAATGTGCTTTGGATCTGGAGGAAAGGACATGTCTAGGGGCAATTCTAAACCCAATGACCACTGAGCTTCTTGCTTGTGATGGAAGTGCTCCGCCTGAAGCGAGGTGGGAATGAAGTATGGAGAATTTTCAAAAAAGGTGACATCACTGGAGATGTAGAATTTCTTGGTGAGGGACAGTAACAACGATAGTCTTTCTGTGCAGGAGAATATCCTAGGAAAATTGTTTTTATGGCTCTAGGATCAAGTTTACTCCGGTGTTGGGAGTGCACGTGGACAACGGTGGCGCATTCAAAGACTGACTGGCAGAGTATTTGTGGAAATGTGAGGATAGAGAGACTAAAGAATAGAGTATGGTGTCTTGAACTGAAGAGACCTACTGGGAAGGCAAATGATTAGATATGTAGTAGTGAGTATAGCATCGCCCCAAAGATATTTTGGAACATGCATGGTAAACATGAGAGCACGGGCAACTTCTAATAGGTGACGATTTTTCCGCTCAGTCACCCCATTTTGTTGTGGTGTATCAACAGGAGCTTTGATAAATAATCCCATGATGAAGAAAGGGACTAAGAGTAGTATTGAAATATTCAGTACCATCGTCAGTACCAAGTGTTTGAATAGAAGTTTGAAACTGCGTTTGGATCATATGATGAAAGTTTTGAAAAAATTGACTAGCTTCAGACTTATGTTTAAGCAGATAAACCCCAAGTGATCCGTGTGTGATCATCATTGAATATAATGAACCAACGCTTACCATGAGAAGTAGTAACTTTTGAAGGACCCCAAATGTCACTATGAATAAGAAAGAAAGGACGGAAAGGTGCATACATTTTTGGAGGAAAGAAGACCCGCATGTGTTTGGCAAATTGACAGATGTCACATTGAAAATCAGCAACTTTTTTATAAATAAACTAAGATGGAAATAATTGTTTTAAATATGGAAAACTTGGATGCCCAAGTCGACAGTGCCATAACATAATTGTACAGGAAGTTAAATCAGAATCAGATTTTGAAACATAGGAATTAGAAATAGAACTTGAATCCAAACAAAGTTGAGAAAGTTGCTCTCTTCTTTGAAACTGTCTATCAAAGAAATAAAGTTCGTCGCGAATCTTAGCACTGCCAATCGTCCTTCCCAATGATAGATCCTGAAAGTGACAAGAATTTGACACATATTTAGCAAGGCAGCGATTATCAACAGTAAACTTATGGACAGAGATTAAATCATTTCAAGGAAGGTACATAAAGACCTGTTTTAAGATGTAAATCAGCAGATAATGTAACGGTGTCAATTCCTACAATAGGAGAGTAAGTCATCTATGATTTTGACTCTAGATTTGGGGGAACACAGATAATAAGAATCAAATAAGTGAGGTAAACCTATCATGTAATCAATTGCGCCGGAATCGGTTTGGAAAGTAGAAGAAAAATTACCAGTGTGCAGTTGAGGTACTATAAGAGTCAGGAACAAACTTAGTTTTCAAGGAAGATGATTAGGGATTGTGGGCCTAGATTTGATAGAAGCAATGATGGGCTGATGGGCCTGAGTTTGAGCTTGGATTTGGGCAGGCCCACTATTTTGAGAAGACACTTCACTTGTCATCTTAAAGCTTCGGGACTTGAGGAGACTTGACAGAGTGCGCAGTCAAGACTTGAGGAGGCCGAGAGCTTCTTAGAACTTTCGGGGGCTAAGCGACTGGAGACGACGCCAGAGTGGAGTGACGGGGGTCGAACTGGTGCGGTAGGAGAAGACACCGAAGAAAGTGAGACGAAGCTTTGCTTGGACGAATTTTTGGTCTGGAGCAGGTGCCAAACAGCTTCGCCGGAGTGCCTCGAACATCGTCGAACTGGTTCGCTAGAGTGCCTAGAGCGTCACCGGACTGGTTCGCAATTGGACCTGGTCCGCTAGTTCAGGACGTGCGACTAGAAGACGACTTCACCTGGAACACCTTGAACGTTGCATGAGAGTTGAGGATTGACAGTCGGAAAAAATGGAGAAAAAAAAATAGAGGGTGGTCGTGACCGAGCCTTATAGCTTTGATACCATATAAAAAATGTGTAGAAATAATTGTAATTTATTTCTGTGATAGTTTTCTTATAATAGTTTACAACCTAGGGCTAGATTATATAGGTTGTACAACATTGTAGAAAATATTGTATATTAAGCATTTACTCAATATCTTTCCAATAAGGAAACTATTAGAAAGTTTAGAAAGTTACTATACGTATATTATTTAGTTTTAGGTTAATTGATTTACTCTAGAATGTCTGTAATCAATCTAGAATATTTGGTACTAAATACCAGATTTGTTTATAACTGTCCAATGCCTATTTAAAGGCCTTATTCTTTATCAATAAAGACTATCGAAGGCTAATTTTCCACATGGTATTAGAGATTTCCCTCTAAACTAGAAACTTCGAAGCCTCCTTTTTTTCTATTAGCCTCATCTCTTTCCTTATGGCCACTCTCACGAAAAACTCTTCTAATTGGAAGTCTTACTCCTTTGCCCGTGCCCCTTCGGAAGGCCAGCCCTCCATTACCGCTCCATCTGAGCCTTTCCCATTCACTCCAGCTCAGATCACCCAACTCCATCAGTTGCTTAATACCTCCAAGAATGCTACTGCATCTACTCCATCATCCTCTTAACATCCAGGTACCCCCATTGCCTTCTATGTTCAAAACTCTGCCTAGATTGTGGATTTAGGGGCCACGGATCACATGACTGGTCAGTACCATCAGTTTACCACACACTCCTTGTCCAGTTACTCAAAATTAAGATGGCTGATAGTTCCCTCTCCTATGTGGCTAGTAAAGGGTCTATATATTTATCCCCCTCTTACTCTTTATGATGTCCTTCATGTCCTAAATCTAACGTGTAACATGCTCTCTGTCAGTATAGTCACTCGAGATTAGCAATGTTTTGCCTCTTTCTCACCAATCTGTTGTACTTTTCGGGATGTCCTTGGGGAAGACGAATGGGAGTGCAAAGACATGTAGTGGGTTGTATTACATTGATCTGATTCCTCAATGCTCAAGTAAATAAATTTTTGTTTATGCTTGTATTGCTTCTCGTAATAATGATATTATGCAGTGGCATTATAGGCTAGGACACCCTAGTTTTTCCTATTTAAAATATCTATTTCCTAAGTTGTTTCAAAATAAAAATGTGAGCTCCTTTAAGTGTGACATTTGTCAGTTTGCTAAACATACACGTGCTATTTGATAAGACCCGACTACCTGCAAGTGGTTAGAAGCAATGGAACAATAAAAAATACACAGACAATTGGAGAATGAGGGAGTTGTTATTCAATTCACCAAAGAACCCAAACACCAGTATAAGCTCCACAGGTATTCGAGAGCCTAGGTCTCTCCTGATGCAAGAAAGGAAACACAATTCTAGCATGCCTTCTCTCTCCTCCTATGGCACTATTAGCTCACCTCTAACCAATCCAGAAATGACCATACTACCCACCCTCACATACAAAATAGCCAAACAACTTAAGCTTGCCCATTGACCCGTTTACCTCTCCTAGCATAAGTGAAACAGACCTCGGGTCTATCACTGTTTTTCGTTCTGTACCAAATCAACCCAATCCTTTACTCTTATTCATAGTGATATATGGGGACCATCTAGAATAACCAATGCCACATACTAGATAGTTCATCACTTTCATTGAGGACCACACACGTGTTAGCTGGATTTTTCTTCTTAAATAGAAATCTGATGCTGTCGTGACATTTAGAAACTTCCATTCTATGATCAAAATTCAGTTCAATGCTAATCTTCAAGTGTTGCACACAGATAATGGTGTAGGAAATAAAGCTAGTTATTAGTTGACATCAAGGAATTTATGTTTCCAATTGTTGTTTCAGCTTCC
Source organism: Humulus lupulus (assembly GCF_963169125.1). Taxonomy (NCBI): domain Eukaryota; kingdom Viridiplantae; phylum Streptophyta; class Magnoliopsida; order Rosales; family Cannabaceae; genus Humulus; species Humulus lupulus. The sequence goes on along the minus strand of NC_084793.1, from coordinate 188,503,947 downwards.
TAGTCTATAGGAATTCGTATTTATTGTATTTATTTTTTAATATATAGCCTAATTCTATGTTGCAAAAGATAGAGAATACAGAAATAAAAAAATAATTTCTCTCAAACCATTTTCTTTATGGTATTAGAGCAATAGAAGCTCGAAATTGGGATTTATTTTTCAATTTTTCTTCAGCCCTCCCCTAAAAATGTAGGGTATGGTATTCTTGAGGTTCAACCCTAAAAAATCATTTTCAAGTGTTATTCTATTCTATAAAATGGGAGAGAAAAGTATGTACTTTTTATTTCTGTGTATTACAACCTAAAATAGAGAGTATATATAAGGAAAATACAATTAATCGCCCTAAAAAAAAACTGAAACGATTAGAATACTAAATAAATGAAATATTAAAAAACAAAAACTATTCTTATTCGCAACTATTAACATTGAGCATCCCTATCAGTCCCTCCCTGAAGCGAAGTGTTGGAATAAAATGAGTGTTCTTCATGAAATGTAACATCTAAAGAGACATGCATGCGTCGTGTGATAGGATTATAACATTTGTAACCTTATTTTGTGGAAGAATAACCAAGAAACACTCATGAGAACGAGGATCAAGCTTGGTATGATTCGGACCTACAACATGAACATAGGAGGTACAACCAAACGTTTTGATTGAAATTTCAGATATTAAGTGAGTTTGAGGATAAGCTTTGAGAAGCAGTGAGATTGGAGTTTGATGTTGTAAGACACGAGACGGCATTCTATTAATTAAATAAGTCGCTGTTAAAACAGCTTCCCCCCAAAAATGTTTGGGGACTGAAGTAGCAAACATGAGAGCCCTAGCAATCTCTAATAAATGTCAATATTTCCGCTCAGCTATCCCATTTTGCTGAGTGCTGACACATGAACTTTTGTGGATTATGCCGTTAGAGAGAAAATAATCTTTTAAGATGGAATTAAAATATTCAATGTCATTATCTGTGCGGAAGATTTGAAGATTAGCTTGAAATTGATTTTTAATCGTGGAGTGAAAATTTTTAAAATTGGCAGCAGCATCAGATTTTTCTTTTAAAAGAAATACCCAAGTTAAGCGTGTATGATCATATATGAAAGAGATGAACCAACGAGTATTTGAAAGATTGGTAACACGGGATGGCCCCACATGTCACTATGAATAAGAGTAAATGGTTGAGATGCTTTATAAGGGCGAGAGCGAAACACAGTACGAGTATGCTTTGCAAATTGACACACTTCACATTTAAACATGTTCAAATTTTTATTTCGAAACATACTAGAAAACAAATGTCTTAGATAGGGAAAACTAGGATGTCCTAGATGATAATGCCATCTTATAATATCAAAATCACTAGAAACAGTACAACCAAAATGCAAACTTTTATTAATTTGAGCAAGTGGCGGATCAACTTCAAAGTAATACAGCCCGCTACATTCCCTCGCACTCCCAATCGTCTTCCCCGAGGACATTCCCTGAAAATCACAACACATGGGTGAAAATTTAGCAAGACAGCCATGATCAAGGGTAAGTTTGCTAATGGAAAGGAGATTGTAAGACAAATTTGGCACATGGAGAACATTTTTAAGTGTAAGAGTAGGAGAAAGAAAAACAGATCCTTCAAGGCCACAGTGGAAATAGAACCATCTGTTGTTTTTATCTTAATGTTACCTGGGCAAGGATTGTAAGTGGTAAACTGATGGAGAACATTTTTAAGTGTAAGAGTAGGAGAAAGAAAAACAAATCATTTACCGGCCACAGTGGAAACAGAACCATCTGCTGTTTTTATCTTAATGTTACTTGGGCAAGGATTGTAAGTGGTAAACTGAAGTGATTGCCCAATCATACGATCAGATACGCCAGAGTCAATAATCCAAGGGGTGGTTTGAACAATAAGTGCAGCGGAAGTACCTGGGGCAGAGGAAGCCTTTAGATTAGATGCGGAAGCAGTGTTAAGGAGCTGATGGAGTTGAGCAATCTAGACAGGTGTGAAAGGAAATGACGAGGGTTGTGCAGCAGTAAGAACACGCCCATCAGAATTGTTTCCAGCAGCATTATTTCTGTTTCGGGGCTTCCAATCCGCAGGTTTACCATGGATTTTCCAACAAGTTGCCTTTGTATGGCCTGTCTTACTGCAATGATCACACCAGGGACGATCACGTTGTGGCCCATGAGAATCAGTATTGGGATTGGGTCGTCGGGCAGCAAGGGCGAAATGATCTATTTCAGTGGTTTGAAGGGGTCCCATCATTACCCTTTTGCGCCTTTCCTCACGACGGACCTTAGCAAAGGCTTCACCAACCGAGGGAAGAGGAGAATTTCCAAGGAGACGACCACGAACGTCATCTAGGTCCCGGTTCAAGCCATGCAAAAAATCAAATAGTCTCTCTCGATCAAGCATTTTCTTGTAGAAAGATGCATCTTCCACTCTGGAACTTAAAACAGGTTAATTTCTTGCCAAAGATTATACAAAATGCTATAATATTGAGTTACAGAAAGAGCTTGTTGTTTTTGGTCCCGAAGTTTGGATTTGAGTTCAAACACTTGAGCCGAATTTTCAAGGTCAGAAAAAGTTTCTTTGACAGAAACCCACACTTCTTTCGCAGTAGAGAGAAACAAATAGGTTCGGCCTATGTCAGCTTCCATGGAGTTGACAAGCCAAGAGATGATTAGGGAATTTTCGGAGGTCCATTTGGTGGAGGGATCAGTGGAGGCTGGTGCAGACACGTCACCTGTAAGATGGCCCAAAAGGCCACGACCAGTGAGATACAAGGGCACAGATCGAGACCATTGGAGGAAGTTTTGACCATTCAATTTATGAATCGTGATTTGAAGATTAGGTTGTTCATATTGATGGGAAATAGGTTCAGATGAGTTTTTGGAAATTTCAGAGATAGCAGAATTGTCGTCAGTGGTCTTGGGATCAGTTGAGGTGGCCATGGTCGATTTTCAATAGACAGGAAGAAGACAACTGAGAAAAGGAGAGGTCTCAGAAAAGATGCACTGATACCATGGAGAAAAATGTATATCGATATTTTCCTTTACAAACAATATCCTATATATAGGATGAAAGATACGATCTTTTTTTTTTCTGAAAAAGAGACAGAGGTCAAAAGAGACCTCTACTCAATACCCTTAAGAACCCTCACTTATGGCGGAGGAATACCGTGGTAACAACAAAAAGAAATTACGACCACAAAAACGCCCACTCCCTACACAAGTCCAAAAAATAAACTCCCTCAAAACCTTTCGATCTATACACCCACACTGATCTATACAATCAGCTTTTAAGCTGTACAAATCAGAATAAATCTGACAGCAACCTAGGTCAACTAATTAGTCATAGAATCAAGCAATATACGAATAAAATAAAAGATATTAATTCAGATCCTTTAGCTGTGATGATATCGAATTTATTACAATATTTCTGCCTAATAATTAGTCCTATTTTGATGATATTTCAACAATAATTATATTAATTTAGGAAAATATTAAAAATTAACATATTCCTGTATGAAATCAAACATAGAAAGTGTATTTTTAAGAATCAGAAATAAGATTCTCGAGCAAAACCAAACACAATGATACAAGTTTCCAAACTATCATATTACCCTTTTTGAACTTTCCTAATAATATGAAAATTGTAAAAGCCTCGTACTAAATGACCCCTTAGTGACTAGAGACATATTAGCCACTATCATGAAGCTGATTGTTCACTGCTATAAAGAAAAATCATGTGTACAATCATAGCATAAAAGCCATCTTCAGCAAGAATATGGCACCAAAAAATATTATGCACAAAGGTAAAAAACTTGCCTGTCCACAATGTTTTTCATTTCAATAGCATATTCTCGTTTATCGGTTTGTGCACGCAAAGCACGAACAGCAGGGCCTCTTGAGACATTGAGAACACGCTTTTGTAAATAGCACCTAAACATGATAATGGTTTAAGACATAATTGCAATATTACTATACATTTAGTGCAAAAAAGAGACGAAAATCAAATGTTCTCCGCCAATCAAATAACAAGGTTCAAATAAAATAATAAATCTTGATAAATGCAAGTAATTCCTTTCTCATCAACAGAAAAATAGTATAAACTAATAATGCAGCAATTTACATGTAATGAATTTAGCATTCAGCATTCAAAAGAAACTTGTAGTCATAGGTCCAAAGTTGAATGACACAATAACTGGGATGATATTTAATGAAGCCTAAGGCAGAATAGAGCACAAAGCATGAAGGCTAATTAAGATTTATAATCACAGACAGCCATCAGATCTCCCCCTGCGAAAGAATTTAGATGACCATCTATTTCCTTCATGAACTCAAGCAGGATCTGGCCATTTATGGAAAAACGATAAAAAAAAATTAGAGCATAACTTCTACCATCCTTAGATTCAATGGTTCCCAAAACATTTGATGAAATTATGCCATTTGGTTATACAATTTCCATATCCACACCACCTATATCATTTAGTCTGCTCTCTTGACAGAATATGATATTTGGCTTTTCACTCTACGACGTCAGCTAGATTGCAGCTGAAATAGCTGATTGAGTCTTCATATTTCTGAAACTAAAAAATAGCTGTTTTTTTAAATAATTCGGTGATGATCATTTCATCACACGATGACATGTAACAAACATTGAACTCTATTGCAAATAAAAAGAAAAAAATATATAAGTGCATTGACAGGCCGCCTGTTGATTTTTCATACAGTTCTAAAGAGTAAGGATGATGCTTTCAACTCCATAACCCACGATGGGAGCTAAAGTAACCTCACAATTCCACATATAAGCACATTCTACTAATCTATTCTCTTTCTTAGACAAAAATAGAAGAATAACAAGAAACAACAATATTACATGTCCTTGAGACTTGTGCAATTTAGGAATAACCACGTAGGGGGTCTTTATCTTTTTACCTGTCAGCAATCTTCCCAATCTCACCACCAAGCGCATCCACTTCATGCACAAGCTGCGATTTAGCAGGTCCACCTACTGCTGGATTGCAAGGCTGTATTGAAATGTTCTCAGTAAGATGATATCTTAATTATGGGAAACTAGACCCTTAGAAGACATGAAAAAGATATTACTAACCTGCCATGCAATTCGATCAATGTTTAATGTGAGAAGAAGGGTTTTTGCACCCATACGAGCAGATGCAAGGGCAGCTTCGCAACCAGCATGTCCTCCTCCAACCACAATAACATCATATTTCTCATCATGCGTCTTGTCACTGAAGTCTACAATATATTTAAAAATTAAAAAATAACATACAAATGTGACACTGATATGTATATAGTCTATGAATTTATAGAACTCATAAACTCGGAAGGGATTCGAGAAAGAAGGAATCTTGCAAAAGAGCTGCACAATTTCCTACCAATATAAGGCTAGCACTAAATCAGAGCTTTTGGCTCATCATCGCAAAAATAAATGCTGACTTTTTATTTTATTCTTTCTTATCAATGACAAACGTTCATCAAATACAGAAGATAAAACAACCATGGTTTTCGGAATATGTTACTTAACTACAGCAACGAAAAGGTTATCAATGCAAATAAAAATTTCATCTTTATGTTTCATAAGAAAAAAACATACATGAAAGCACTCTTAAATTTTATCTTAAATGGTCTTTAAACTAAAACCTAAGAGTCCCAACTTGAAAATCTAAAACCCCCATTCATTTCGATTTAGATTAACTTTTCTAATACAAACAAGTGCACAATTAAAAAACTTGAGATGACCTCGAATATACCCAACATGATATAACAGTTACTCAAAGAATGTAAGTTGAAATTCAACCCTTCACATTACCATTTCTCAATGGAAAACAATAATTAACATAATGCAGAACGAAAGAGCCAAACCACCTTGAAGATGCCAAACCACAACGAAAGAGCTCCAAGATACACTTTACGCTCGTTTCTTGAAACAATACCGTTAGCAAATAAACGCTCCCCAAATGGACAACGCACACAACTTGATCGAAAAAACTCACACAGAGATTACAAAGCAAGAATCAAAAATACATACTCATACCTCGAGAGCTGGAAGCTAAAACGGTGAAACTCCGGGAGCCATTGGAGCGCAAGAAGGGGCGAGTCTGATGAAGATTCCGGCGAAAGAAAACGACGTGATGATAAGGAGGAGGGTTGAGCGCAAGCCGAGCGGAGGGAAAGAGAAATGGCGCGAAAGAGAGACGAGAAAGATGATGGGAGAGGGCTTGTATGGCCATTGAGTAGTAGGCGTGGCTATGAAGTATGGGCTATGGCTTGGAGACAGTGATTCTCCATTCGATCTTTTATCCACTCGAACTTTGAAGTGAGCGAGTGAAAAAAACCGTTCGATATCATTAGTAGGAAAGCTAGGTCTAGGCGGCGCCACCAAATCAATTTACGGGTAAATAATAACATTTTGCATATCTTTTTCTTATGCAAAAGATAAAAATGGGATTCTCTATTTTGTTAAATCACACTTCATGCTTTGTTTTTTATAAAATAATAAAACAAATAATATTATGAGTTGAATTTTGGTCAAATATTTTTCAATATGAACAAAATACTTTGTAGATTTTATAAATTAATGATTAAATTAAATAATGAAAAATATATCAAAACATTCCCAAAAAGAAATTAAAACAAAACAAATTATAGTTGAGATCTAGTTCTTCTCTCTCTTCTTCTTCTTCTTCTTCATCTAATCGGATCATAGGGTGGGTGGGGAGCTTCAATTAGCGAAGGAACTCAGGCGTTAGATCTGGACAACAACGGCATGGAGCTTCAGCCTTCGAATTTGGATTGCGGTTGCGAGTAGGAACTTAGGCGGGTGGGGACAATGACAACGACGGCAATGGTCTTTGGTTTGCTGACGAGGTCCGGTGCGAGGCATCACTCTTGCTCCTTCACCGTGACCCTTACCCCCTCTTTGTCATTCACTCCACGCCATAGTCAAAATTTGTATTGAAGTTGTCATTCGAAGGAGATCAACGTTGAAGTCGTCATCAATGGTGGGTCGAGTTTCTAGCAACAAGGGCTACAAATTGACGAAGACTTGGGGATGACTCTAGTTCGAGCACATCTGGCTGGGTCACGACTCCAAATCTTGAGCTAGGTTTTTTTGGGTTCTATTTTTTTATTATTTTATTGTATTCAATGTTTTTGGGTTTGAATGTGTTTTTGTTTTTGGTTTGTTTTGAGTTTCTGACTTCAGTAGATTTTGGGATTGTTGTCCATGGCTATCTCTACCTACGGAACCTTTGTTTGTGAAGATAGATGTTACGAATTTTTAACCTACTCAAGTATACGTAATCTCATATATAATAAAATTCAGCAAATCTAATTATCATCCCACGGAAGACTGAATTATCGATTACCAAACAATTAATCTTTAGTTTCTATTTGGCTAATGAAATTTCTGGTTTGTAAAATCTAAAAGTAAAAACATAAACAAATGTAAAATGCAAGAGTAAAAAAATAAAAAATAAACACAAGAATTAAATCAAGAATAAAAAAAAATTAGGGACTTCAATCTCATCAACTTTCCACGCTACCATTCACTAATGCAAGATTAACAATTCTTCTCCATATTGAGATAGCAAGTTGTCAAAAATATCTTATAATTAAGTTACGGATTATAAAATTCAACCTAAGTGAGAATTTTCTATATTTCTATGATAAACTCAACATTTAGGAAGCATTAACATTGTTATACCCAAATTTCGAGAATAAAATAAATAGCCTTGAAATGTAGGCTCGAAAAAGTTAAGCTCGTATCTACAAATGTTAGCAATACACTTATACGAATTGTCAAGTGGTTCCAGATCTGTTATTAGCATTCAAGCATGAGTCACGTTATTCGAGCCTGAGTTGCAGGCTCGTAGGCACCAACCTTCTCCGAGGAACGTAATCGACCAAATTATTAGATGAGGAAGAGGTTATAACTGGAACGATGAGCTCGAAGCTTAGCCAGTCTCGAAAGCACGTTATAGCACAACGATCGAGCTCAGTGACGCGTTTGCCACGCGGAAATACTATTAGGAAATCCCTATTTCATAGGGATTTGTTATTATCATATATTAAATCCTTATTGTCATGAGATACTATGTAATTAACGCATTTATAGTATTTATTTCAAATTTATTTGATTGATTGTAACATCCTTAAATTAGAGGAATATATTCTCACAACCAGGTCTATAAATAGCTTGGAGTATTTCAATTGTATTCACGCACAAATTGTACTAGAGAATACTCTGCCAAATTGCTTTCATCCAAAGCCTTGTGAGAGTAGTGATAATATAGTGACTCGTGGACTAGGCAGATTTTAACTAATGAACCACGTAAAAAACCTTTGAATCCTTCTACTTTTTATATATTCTTGTTTAGTGCTCTTCATATTTAAGTTGATGAAAAACGATGTCAACGGTTTGGTGCTTTCGTTGAGACATTAAGCAAATCAGTGTATTGTTTAATCAAAAACCTCCTACATATCATCAATGGTCGCCGCGAATAACCCCGGAACTGGTGGGCTACCATTGCCACAAACCCCCGAGGAGCAAACTCCTCAGGCTAAGAACTACCCACGGAGGCCTGGGAAGCATCCCATGGTAGATCAGAGCCCTGATGAGGGGAGTGCATCATCGGCCTCCAGGGGGCAACCTGCTCAAACTCAAACTCGGTGATGTAACGCCTTACTACCGAGAGACCGTTACGCTGTGTACTTTTTAAAATAATGCTAAACTCGCTAAACGAGTCATTTGGCCATAATTGTGTAACTAAGTGTGATTAACGGGTTAGGGTTAACAATTTTGGTCAAAGATACAACGTTTCACTAAAACGTTGACTGTATACATTGGGATCCCAAAATACATTTTAAAGGTTAATTACAATAAAAGATTTACAACCAGTCGACCTAAGCGACAAAATAGAATTTAATCCTAGTTCCTCTTTAAACCCCCAACCGTGGTGGTCAAGCAGCCGCATATGTACACATCGTCACCTAAGCTCTCCAACTCAAGGATGGTCTAGCTTTCTTTTGCCTTTACCTGCACCACATAGCACCTGTGAGCCGAGGCTCAGTAAGAAAACTCAAACACATGTTCATAAGCTGATAATAACATGTCACCAAATCATAATAAGCATTCCTAGCAGTAATAACCTTATTTATGCATGCAGACAAGTACCAATAAATGATTATGGGGCCCTGCACTCTGAGTAGAAGACTATCAAGTCAATTTGGGGTCTTGCACCCCTAATAAGTCTCTCTGGGGTCATGCGCCCTGAACAGATGACTAATAAGTCTCTCTGGGGTCCTGCGCCTTGAATAGATGACTAATAAGTCTCTCTGGTGTCTTGTGCCCTAAACAGATGACTAATAAGTCTCTCTGGTGTCTTGCGCCCTGAACAGATGACTAATAAGTCTCTCTGGGAACCTGCACCCTGAATAGATGACTGATAAGTCTATCTGGGGACCTGCGCCCTAAATAGATGACTAATAAGTCTCTTTGGGGACCTGCGCCCTAAGCCATGTGACTTTCCAGTCACCTGAGCCTTTTAGCCCTAACTCTGAGTAACTAGCCTTAGGCTAGCCAAGCGCTTAGTTTTCTTCGACCAATAGGTCGGTCAAGCATTTCATGCTCATGTTGATTAGATCTAATCATTTCGGCCTGCGGTCAGAACGCTAATGTCGCTCTTGACTCATAAGTCAATTCCATACGACCAGCACTCAGTACTATTGCCGATCATGATTGATAAGTCAGGGCTTCACGACCAGTACTAAACACCATTGTCGTTTTTTACTAATAAGTCAGTGCCATTCACAAGTAAGTCATGCTGCCAAGCATTTGCAATGCAATCAATATCCATATATATAGCACTCAACATGCCTCATCAACAATCACCAGCATAATTATAATCATGCACATTCAAACATCCAGATATAAGGCATTCAGCATGCTTAACCAATAATCACAAGCATAATCATAATCATGCATAATTACAGAGACTCAAGCTCTGATCAATTCCATACTCAACACTCATGCCATGCCATAACCACATGTATCATATGCATCACATACTGGATGTAGTTTTCTTACCTTTGGTCCAAGTACAGGTTACCAATAAACGACCCTAAAGCACGATCTTGTTCCAGGCCCCTAACGACAACCTAGTCACAACCATAATATAAAATCTCATAAAAAACAAGTAAATAAATACTTCTGAACCAAGTCCTAGTCTCTGGGACGTCAAATCCTACCAAAATGGGTAGTAGGATCGATCTTGAGCCCTTAGAGTTAAGTTCCCATGATTAAAAACCAAATATGGGCAAAACTACACAAGCGAGTCACGACTTGCCTCCCTGACAAAGAGCCCTCTGCCTGGGCTTCAAGGTGCGGGCCACGACTTGGCCCTCTTGAGTCGCAGTGCGCCCCCCAGGCAGACTCCTCCTGGTTCTGGGTTCACTCAGGTCACAACTTCCTAGAACAAGGTCGCGACTTGACCATGAACCCAACCATTTTCTTCGTTTTTTCTCATTTAAAATCCTCCAAAAACCTATCCAATCATATCCAAATCTCAAAATCAAAGTTCCCAAACATCCCAATTTCCCAAAACCATGTAAACCCAAATCTCAAATCATCCAAAAACTCATCAAAACATAAAAATCCAATCAAGGCTTAAAAACTCATAAACTTAAAACTTAAAGCTTGGATTACCTCTAATTGAGTCATTTCCCAACTAAATCCTCCAGCTAATAAGCTTGTACTTGAATCCGAGTCCTAAAACTCGAGTTTCCTTCAAAAATGTGAACGATGTCAAAAAGGGAACATGAAAGAGAGAGAGAGAGAGAGAGAGAGAGAGAGAACGTTCTTTTTATTTCGGATAGGTTACTTCAAGCTTAAGTAACCTCAAGCAAATCATAATGCTCTAGGTCCCAAAAACGCCCCCGGGGTAATATAGTCAAAATTCCCTCTTGATCTCACTAACTCCCAATTTATCATCAAATAATCATTCCCATTACCCAATATCCTGGTAATGTGCTAAATACCCAAAATACCCCTTGACTCACTCCGAGTCAAGTATGGGTCCCGTTGTGACTTTACCACTAGCTTGCTTCCTAGGATCGTCTTGTGTCGAGTAACCCAAACGTACCCACATAATAATATGGTCTCACGCATACATATATCACATATATGCCAAATATTCCCAAAACGGGCCAAATTATGAAAATTGCCCAATTAAACAGAAATGGGCCCACATGCATATTTAATACACCTAAACATGCATATCAAGTCATATTATAATATAACTCACATAATCACATAATGATGCACATAAATATCACATAATCACATAATTCCATAATTTTCCATCCTGGCCCCCTAATCAAGGCCCTAAGCCTTATTAGGAAGTTTGGGACGTTACAGGCGAGGATCTGTATTATAACCTTGAAAAGTACATACCAATTGCGGAATTGGAGAATCGCAGATTGCGCGAACAGTTGACCGAAGCTACACAACGAAACGAGGAGTTGGCTAGGCAAGCCGCTAAAGTACCGACACCGCCTCGAAGGATCAAAGGATGGCCCTGAGGGAGTACGGTCACTAGAATGGCTGAGCAAAGGACCCAACAAGCCCAACCGAGGCCCAGGAAAAATATCGGCAATGGTCGTCCTGGGGAAATACTCAAAATGCTGCTAGGGGAAATCTTATGGTAAGTGTAACCGAGCTCCTTCCATAGCTCAGAATGATAACCCCGAACCTGTCAAGAACAACCCAGAGCCTGTCCGAGCCAATTCCGGACCTTCCAAACCCAATAACAGAAGGCCACTTCCATTACCAATAAGACATCCACCCTCACCGATAAGACACCCCTCTCCAGCTCGAGAGGCACCCCAGACAGCTCCCAATGGGAACCGGACAGGGGAGCGGGCACCCCAGAGACCCTCTCGAAGTGGGAGTCAAGATAAAAGCCATAGGGCTCGACCTGGACAAAGGGGTGAACGAGAGGCCCCATGAGAGGCTCACCAAGGGCATAAGGCATCCCAACCAACGAGAAGTCATATGTCAAGGTCACAAACAACTGGGCGAGGGGGCAAGCAAAAATCCCACCTCATAACAATCAAGCCACACAATAACAACCAGAGAGGAATGTCAGCTTCCTAAGTGGAAGTTTGGACCTCAGCTGGTCGGTGAGTGTTTACAACACCGAGCCCAAGAATATTGGGAATTATGAGAATGATTACCCTAATCTTAGAGATCATTTGAATCAAAACCAGGGGCAGACTAACTCGTCAAACTCGGATTTACGAATGCATTTAAATAACCGAAAAGAGCCTACACAGCCAGTACACGGGGAGTCAGTATAACCTTGTACTGGGGCAAGGAACTGAAGTTTTCACAAACAATAACTAAATACCTCAAATGCAAGCTCAACCTCTAGTGTACTTGGTCCAAGAAAGAATCAACCAACTTGAAAGAGAATTCAGGCTCCTTCAAGAAGAAAGAAATAAGGACAAGGTTTATGACTCCGATGAGGAGCTCGAGCCTTTTGATCCACACATATCAAACACTCCATTTCCTTAGGGATTTAAGATACCCCATGTGGCACCCTTTGATGGGACTTCAGACCCATATAGCCACCTAGGTACGTTTAACACAATAATGCATGCCAGCAACTTTGGAAACGAGCTTCGGTGCATGCTCCTTCCAACCACACTCATGGGACCAGCGAAAAACGAGTTTGACAAGTTCTGAAGGCACTCGATCTCGTCTTGGGAACAACTGTCTAAAGAATTCAAGAAGAAATTCAAGTTCATGGTGGGTATCAAGCCCGAGGCCTTAGCGTTGACTAATGTTAGACAGTAGCCGGGAGAGTCATTAAAAAGCTACCTGGTGAGATTCAACATAGGGGTGGCACGAGCTCGAAATGTCGATGACAGTGGTCATCTCATGGAAGTACGAGCTGGAGTATTGCTAGGGAGTCCCCTTTGGGACAACATGCAAAGGAAACCCATGAGGACAATAACCAAGTTCTATATCCAGGCTCGGAGATTCGTTAATGTAGAGGAGGTAGGGTCAGTATTAAAACTGACTCCTCATCCCACTATAACTACAACGACGAACGTCAACTCAGCCTCGACCGGCTGCACCCTCAACGTCGTGGCCTTCGGAAGAAAACCCTTCAAAGTGGAAGAAAAATGAAGGGAATAACTTGGAGGTAGATTAGGGTAAAAAGAAAAAAGGAGATAAATACTTCTCCATTTACACATTTTATACCGAGCTTACAAATACTCGGGAGAAATTTTTTATCGCAAATGAGAACCAGGTCCCGTTCAGACGACCTAATCGGATGCGAAATCAAAAGTCTAAAAGGGATACCAATAAATTTTGCAGATTCCATAGGGAAATCGGTCATACCACCGATGAATGCAGACAACTGAAGGAAGAGATCGAAGGTTTGATCTCGAGAGGATACTTTGGGCAGTATGTTAGAAACAGGAATCTGACCTAATCTTTGGCTGGACAGAGGGCAGCTCCTACACAGCCTACCCAACAGAATACGGCCCCACGCGCAAGGGAGGATGAGCGACCTCCCTCATTCAATGGGGAGGATGTAATAACCATTGCTGGAGGACCGCATATCGCTGGGTCGGGCAGAAATGCCCATAAAAAGATATGTTAACAAGCTTAAGACCGGGGACGGATCTCCCTACGAACCTAAACCCTGAGCTCCAAAACAACAGAGGGTTGAAACTCAACCTATTACTTTCATTGAAGAAGACGCCTCGCACGTCCCGTTTCCCCACAGTGACCCTTTGATCATCACATTTAGCTCACCAGTAAAAGGGTGCCTCGAGTCCTAATAGATAATGAGAGCTCAGTTAACATCCTTTATAAAGCCACCTTGGAAAAGATGGGACTCTCAGTTCAAGACTTGAAAGCCTGTGCGACGATGTTGTACGGATTTTCAGGAGAAAGAATATCCATCACGGGATCTATCGAGCTCCCGGTGACCTTGGGAGACTATCCAGTGTCAGTAGCCAAGATAATGGAGTACATAGTGGTGGACACCCGCTCAACCTACAATGTACTACTCGGGAGACTAGCCCTGGTTGGGTTGGGGGCAGTTTCATCTGTGAGTCACTTGCCCATCAAGTTCCCAACACCTAGTGGCATTGGGACGCTGAAGGGAGACCAGTTGGCCACCCGAGAGTGTTATACCATCTCCATGAGGGGGAAGGGCCAAACAAGTGCACAAGCACTTGTTGTCATCCGAGAAATAAGCGGGACAATCTTCGAAGTCGAAGAAGAGATCGACCCCAGAATAGAAGAGGATAGGGTCGATCTCGGACCAATCGAGGAGCTTGAGGAAGTAGAACTCAATGAAAAGGATACCACTAGGGTGGTAAGGATAGGGAAGAATCTCCCAAAGGATGTGAGATAGTAATTAATCTTCTTCCTGAGGGAAAATCAAGATGTATTTGCATGGTCGCATTCAGACATGATTGGGATCAACTCAAACATTATAAGCCATGCGCTCAACATAGACAAAGGATTCCCTCCAAAGCAACAGAAAAGAAGGCTCCTGAACGATGAAAGGAAGAAAGCCTTGAAAGAAGAGGTTGAAAGGTTGAAGGCAAATCAGTTTATCCGAAATGCTTTCTATCCCGATTGGATAGCCAATTCGGTGTTAGTTTCGAAGACCAATGGCAAGTGGCGAAATTGCATTGATTATTCGGACCTCAACAAGGCATGTCCAAAGGATTGCTTTCCCCTACCTCAAATTTATCAGATCGTAGATGCTACCGTAGGTCACGACATCATGCCTTTCATGGATGCATATTCTGGATATAACCAGATAGCCATCCATGCACCCGACCAGGAACATACGAGCTTTATGACCAATAAGGGTTTGTACTGCTACAACGTGATGCCTTTCGGGCTCAAGAATGTCGGGGCCACATATCAAAGATTGGTGAATAGATGTTTGCCGAGCAAATAGGGAACAATATGGAGGTTTATGTGGATGACATGCTTGTCAAGTCCAAGCATAACTGTAACCATGTTGATGATCTCGCAAAATGCTTTGCTATACTCCAAAAATACAATATGAGACTTAACCCACATAAATGCTCATTCGGAGTATCCTCAGGAAAGTTTCTCAGATTCATAGTAAATGCTCGAGGCATAGAGGCAAACCTGGATAAGATCAAGGCGTTAATCAATATGCCATCACCTTGTAAACATAAGGATGTCCAAAGTTTAACTGGATGAATGGCAACCTTAAGTAGGTTCATATCGAAACCTACATACAGATGCCTTCCATTCATTAATCTTTTGAGAGGGGGCAAGAAATTTGAATGGTCAGATGAATGCGAGCTCACTTTCCAATCCCTTAAAAAACACCTCGTTGAACCACCAATCTTATCTAAACTAATCATAGAGGAAGTTTTGTACTTATACCTCGCCACAACCGAGCATGCAATCAACATAGTACTTGTTCGGGAGGATAAGAAAGTACAAAATCCTATTTACCGTGTTAGTAAAAGGTTACTGAGGGTAGAGTTGAGATATCCATTAATGGAGCTCCGACCGTACTTCCAAGCACGTCGTGTACACGTATTGACTGACCAAACATTAAGGCAGGTGTTGTCAAGGCCTGAGGCATCCGAAAGACTGTTAAAATGGACGGTCAAACTCGGACAATTAGAGATCACTTATCATTAAAGAGCAATGATAAAAGGACAAGCCTTAGCAAATTTCATAGTTTAATGTACGAGAATCACCAACGAGAAAGTCATAACCCCAACTCGCGAGTTATGGAGACTTTATGTCGATGGGTCTTCGAATGAGAATGGGTCAGGGGCATGAATTATTTTGATCACTCCGACTAGAAATCATTTTCATTCAGCCTTACAATTTGGCTTCGAGACTTCAAATAATGAGGATGAATATGAAGCACTATTAGCAAAAGATAGATTCCGAGCTTAAAGCGAAGGCCATTCACTGCTATAGTGATTTCCAATTGGTTGTTAACCAGGTCTTAGGAGAATATCAGGCTCGCGACATTAAAATGGCAGCTTAGTTGGAAAAATTCAAGGTAGCATTTGGGCAATTCGAGTTCTATGCCATTTAACAAGTTCCACAAGAGCAAAACTCGAATGCAGATGCTTTAGCTAGGCTAGCCACAACCAAGCAAGCTGATGCACTCAATGTGGTGCCAGTCGAGTTCCTACTGGTCCCAAGCATAGCCGAGCCTGAAGAAGAGGACATCAACATGATTGACTCGCAACCTGCCTGGATGACCCCCATAATTGACTACCTCAAAATCGGGAGCCTCCCAACAGACCAAAAAGAGGCTAGAAAACTTATGGACAAGATACCAAGGTACACTATCTTGGAAGGGAAGTTGTACAGAAGAGGGTATTCTATGCAATTACTAAGGTGTGTAACTCCACCCGAAGCCAGGAGAATTTTAGAAGAAATCCATGAAGGCTTTTGCGAAGACCACACTGGGGGGCATAGTCTATAAAAAAAAAGTGATTAGGCAAGGATACTTCTGGCCTACAATTAAAGCGGACTTGTTCAAATACGTCAAGTGTTGTGACAAGTGTCAGCGGTTCACTTCAATCCCGCGAGCTCCACCAACCAAGCTCACCATGATGAGCTCTCCATGGCCATTCACGGTATGGGGAATCGACCTCAAAGGATCCTTCCCAATAGGTAAAGGGGGAGTAAAATATGCCATAGTTGTTGTTGATTACTTCACAAAGTGGACCGAGGCCGAACCTCTAGCTACTATCACCTCGAAGAAAGTTTTGGATTTCGTGGTGAAGAATATAATTTGCAGATACAGGGTACCAAGGATATCAAACAATGGGACCCAATTCGAAAGTGAATGGTGCTTTCCTCAGTAGCCCATCCACAAGCAAATGCCCAGGCCGAAGCAGTGAACAAGACTCTAAAGAGCTTGATTAAGAAAAGGCTAGAAGAGGCTAAAGGAAAATGGCCAGAAGAATTACCACAAGTCCTATGGGCCTACAGAACGACAACTCGGACTTCAACAGGGCATACCCCCTTTTCTCTGGCTTATGGTTGTGAAGCTATGCTACCTATTGAGGTCAAAATCCCAACAATCAGACGCGAGGCATACGACCAGACCTCAAACCAATCTTGGCACGAAGAAACTCTAAACCAAATTGAAGAAAAATGAGACGAAGCCCAACTTAAGAACACTGCATACCAACAAAGGGCTACAAGATACTTCAATAAGAGGGTTCGAGACATAAAATTTGGATTGGGAGATTTGGTGCTTAGACGCGTGTTTTTGGCCACACAAGACCCCTCGGCAAGCTTGCTTGGGCCTAATTGGGAAGGACCATACTGTTAGGAAAAATATGTATTTTGCCTCAATGGAAATAATAATAAATTACAACTCTATGCAATATATTACAAATAAATAATGATTGATTAAAAAGATTTACAACTCTATAACTGAAAATTACAAATAAACAAAGAAAATGAAGAAGATGATGAAGAAGAAGAGAATAGTAAAATACAACTCTAAGCAAAAGGTTACAAATAAAGTAAAGTGTTTGAAACAAAAGAAAGAAAAGATTACAACTCTTGAACAAGAAATACAAGTAAATAGAGAAGAACAATATAAAGATGAAAAGCAATAGAATGAAAGAAAGGAACAAGAAACAGAAGATAAACAACTCTCACTCACACTACCAAAGTGAAGAGTGTTGGGGATCACCAACTTGAACAAGGTTTGAAACCTTTGTCCAAAATCTTATTTCCCCCTAACTCAAGCACTAAGGGATCTCTCATAGATTATAGGAAATGCTTTCTGGAATTATCAAGCCTCAAGGTGTTTCTAGCCAAGTGTTCTAATGGATAGAAATGTTGTGTCTTACAAGTGAGCTATAGGCTCCTATTTATAGAGTTTAGAGACACCCTTTGAATTTCAAATTCCACCAACCCCCATGCTGTTACCAATGTTTAATTGGATTAATATGGAATTAAAAATGAGATTTGGGAGTTATTTGGGTTTTTTGAGTCGTTCAACAAAGATTGAAAAAACTGAAAAAATGGTCAGTTTTTAGCCTGTGGCCGCGACCACCAACATTCAGTGGCCACGGCCACCGGCTATTTTCAGCACTAAAAAATGTGTTGTTTTTCCAAACGGTTCCAAACCCTCCCAAATGATTTTGTAACTCCCAAAACACATTATTGGGGTTAAAATCATATCTCTAATAGCCATATCACATATGGCTTTATGAAATTCATCTCAATATTGTGTAACAACAAATTTACACAATAAAGGGTAATATTTGGAAGTTACAAATTTGTAACACAAAATATATTACATTATTTGGATATATCTCATATATCTAAATATTGTAACTCTCTATTATATGTTACAATATGTGACACTCTTTGTCACATTTATTTAATCTGAAACATTATATTATAATATAATATAATATAATATAATATTACATTATATTATAAAATAATATAACACATACCAAATCGAATCCATCATTCGACTTGGTGTTTATAAACTAGCAAGATTGAATGGAGAATTGGTACCACGAGCTTGGAATGGTGAATATATATGACCTTATTATCAATAATGTAGGAATGATGTTTATTCATTTGTAACCCAACTTGTACTTAATTTTTTCTTTTTATCAATAAAGCACTGATTTTTATTCAAATTTTGTGTATTTTTATTGTCATAATTTTTTCAAGCTCTCAAAATTCAATAACCTAAGATTGCAATCATAGGATATTAAGGGGGCATAAATACAATAATACCATAAGCTCGAAAGTATAAACCAATAAAAATGAAATGAAATAAAATTAGTCAAAGTGCATGGATTATTAGCCAGGCACAAGTAAAACAAGTGCATGGATTATTAACCAAACACAAACTAAAGAAGTCTGGAATGAACCGAAAAACTCCATTCAACAATAATTAAAAGTTGGAATTCTAAATTAACCAACAAAAATTTATAAGTCGAGACAGAGCTGGAATTTTTTTGCAAACAAGTTTCAACCTCACAACCTTGAGACCATACTCGAGGATGAGGAAAAGTTACTATAATAAAGCAAGGAATAACTAGACTAACTAACGAGGTTACACACCAATAAGTGTTTCATAATGGAAATACGTGGTAAAAGTACTATTTGATTTTGAGAATAATGAAGTCAAAAAATGTGCAATCAAATGAACTATGTATGAATACATGGAAGTTTGACCTCAAGCACGACAAGTATTTGTGTAGACAAACATATATACAAGCAAAGTATTTTGTAGTATACTTGAAATATTTCGAGCTAGAAATATAAAGTATGATATAAGAGAAAAATGGTAAAGATAAACAATATGCATAAAGATTTCAACAAAGAATTTAAGCATAAAATATAAACTACCATTAAAATATAAAAAACTCAAACCTCAAGTTTTAATTGTCTCTGCCCCAAGGGCATGAAATAAAAGAAAGTTAATTACAAAAATAATAATAATAATAATAATAATAATAATAATAATAATAATAATAAGGGACGCAACCCTTGTAGAAAGATGGTCTTCAAGGATCAATAACTCCATCAACCGTGGTCTCAACTTGCTCGGTGGCCTCCGCTGCCTCTTCAGCATCAAGCCTGGCCTCTTCCTCCGCCAGTCGAGCCTGCCACTTGGTGATAAACTCGGTCTCCCTATCGGATAGAAAGCTAGTATTAAGGTCAGGATTGTTGGCCCAAATTTGATACAACACCATGTCTACGAAGCGATCTTTTTTGGTCTTAAACTCCTCAAGAAGACGAGCCTTCTCACTCTCGATGAACTTGAAAGTCATCTTCTTGTCCTCTTCCAACTTGGCATTAAGCTCCTGGACTCTTTTGATCTCTGACTCTCTGACCTCCACCTCCTTCCAGGTCGCCTCCAGCTTAGCGTCCAGCTCCTGGACCTCTTAATCTTCGCATCTCTAGCTTCCACCTCCCTCCGGGCCGCTTCTAGCTCCAGCCGAGCCTTTGTAAGATCATCCTCGGCCCTAAGCTATGCATCTCTAGCCTCTTGGGCATGCACCTTGCTTGTTGTGACCTTACGGTTTAGGATAAAGTTATGTTGAATGAAGGATAAGAAGGCCTGCAATTAAAAATTGATGTTAGAAACGAAGAAATAAAAAGTTGGCACGAAAACAGGGAGCCTACCAGTTTTGAGAAAATAACTTACCAAAGAGAACAACTCTCCACTCTTGTCAAAAAGACTGTTGGCATCCTGGCAGGTGGTCAGGAAGTCCCATTGGGGAGCCCCGAGGTTGCCAAGGCAATGAACCATGCGAGTTAATGCGTCAGAACCCAGCTGCACCTCAGAGGCACCGACAACACTTTCAACCACGAAATCAGGCACATAGGTCGAGACCGTAAAATGGCAGTCTCGAATAGGAGGTTGAGCAATGCAAGCTTGCTTTGGTTGACCCGCAGGAGAAAGGGCCACGATTTCTGGGATGGAAGTAGGGTCGATGACCTGGCCCAAGTTGGACGGCTTCGAGGCTGGTTGAGGCCAGCCGGGCTTCTTGGAGAACTTGGTAGGGCGAGCTCCCTTTTGAGATGCCTGATGGCGTTTGTTTGCTCTCAAGGCAACCAACTTGTTGAGGAGGTTGTACAAGTCAAAATCCATCTTTCTTGAAAAAGAAAAAAAAAAGATCAATTATGTTGAGAAAAGAAAAACTACACGAGTTTAATATTGAAAACGACTAAGTATTAGGCACTTAACTGGAGGACTCATTTAAGCTCGAGCTAGGGGACCAGGAAATTCCCCTATCTTTTGATGAGGCTAATGGAGTCCTCTCCTTAAGAGTAGGGGACATCCTCGAAAGGTCCCTATAGTTCTGTTGGGAATAGTGCCTTTAAAGCAATTGTAGTTGACAAATATTTTAAATGAAATAAATAATTGAATTGAATTATTATATATATAGACTATGTCCGATATTATATGATAATATTAAGTGAATATCAGAAAATTCCAAAGTTTATCTATGTGGTCTTAATCTCATATTGGTATGGGAGGATCGAGATTAGGATAATAAACTTAAATAGTTTGTAGTAAAATAAAGTTATGGAATCTTTAGATTAATTACTGCTAGTACGGTCCACTAGTATTATGAATACATGTGACCTAAATCCGAGTTACTAGTGTAGTAGGACACTTTAGTAAAGGTACTTTGCATGCTGAGAGTATGTAGAACTGGACCAGATGTGATTTGTTAATACTTGTTTAAATGCTATTTCATAGTATTAATCAAACATGTCAAACGATGATCATATACATGATGATCTTAATCGTGAGGTTACTATGAACTCCTATATATGTCATCTGATCCTTTGATTCATGCGTTAAGGTTTGTCAGAATGATCAGGCTAAGAACAATTGTTTTGGGGACTCAATGATGTATATGGCTAGGGACGTAGTTTAACAGATATGGAATATATATCTTATTATAGATTGAATAATGGTTCCCTATCGGGTTGACTTTTGGAACTGAAAAGGCTATGAGCGCTCACGTCACAAACTTGTTGTGACACAACCTTCACTAGTAAAGTCAATGGTACTCTAGGAACAAGCTATAGCTAAAAGGGTAAAACGGTAATTTTATTCCCTTTTAATTATGAACCATTAATAGATGATTAATGTTTTATGTAATGATTATATTAGTGAACACTTTATTCTTAATAAAGTACTCAATAAATATATGTCTATAATTATCAAGAGTTCAATCTCATATTTTTAGTGGAGTAATCATGAGATTAATAAATATGATTATTTAATCAAATAACTTTGATTAATAATGTAATATTTATTGGAGCTTGATATTATAGGTCCACAGGATGGCTCTATCAACATCATATCAAGGTAAGAGTTGATACAAGGGTATAATAGTAATTTGAGAATTTGAGAAGAATTTTATTCTTCGGATAAAGTATGCAATTATATGATAATTGAGATTGAATAATTATTTTAGAATTAATTATTAATTTCAAAAACATATTTATTAATTTAAATATATAAAATTTTGAATTTCATATGTATAAATTAATTAATTAATTTTTGAAATTAATTATTTTATTTGAGTGGGAGAAAATAAAGGTACGTCAAAAATAGTTTTTGATTTATTAATTTTAAAAGATGATGATAATGATGATCATCAATTTGACTTTAGAATTTAGAATTTAAATTTTGAAATATGGTTGTCGTCTTTTCCTTAAAAAGATAAATATCTTGTTTTGTGGGAGATTGTTTTAGTTAAATAATTAAATAAAAGAAAAGTACAAAATCCCTGAAAAGGAAATAGTAGGACACGCCTAACACAGTTCAAGGATTGTGCCATGCGTGTACTACTTGTACTGATATTATATCAGTGTAGTTTTTATTTTATTTATTTAATTATTTAATAATTTGAAATAGTTTTCTCAAATTTGGTAAGTTAGATATTTACTTAAATAAAATCCTATCATCATTATTATATTATATTATAATACTATTGTTTACCCAAAACGACCCCTGATGACGTGGCAGGCACATGGCAGCTTTAAGTGGATGCATCCTAATCGGCCATCGACCAGAAAGTTGTTGATTTGTCAAGCGTCATACTTATATGCGACCAGCCTGATCTCATACTTCCTTTTACTTCCTTTATTCATGCAAATCTATAATTATGCATTAATTGTAATTTCTTTTATTACCTAGATACACAAGTCTTAATGGTAATTAAGGCCCATCGACCCATGTAATCTTCTTGAGCCTATAAATAAGAATCAAAGGGCTCAAGGAAGGGGACTTTTTGAACTTTTGGTCTTTGTACTCTAAGAGAAAAATATAGTGTGATTATTCACTGAAGTTGTAATCTTCCCAAGGCTGGTGAAACTCGTGAACCCTAGTTCATTGATCATAGTATTGGAATTCTACATCAATAAGAACACTAAGTAAACGTATGTCATTACCATCCAATTGGGGTCGAACCACTATAAATCGTTTATGTTACTTATTTTTCCATTTGATTTTTCTTAATGATTTCATCTCATTTCATATCGTTTATCTGACTCCGTGTCGTTGACCAATTTGAGGGTCAACATTTTGGTGCTTTCATTGAGAGACGAATTCTAGACTTCTATAAAACCAAATGGCTAAAACATCCAGGAAGATGGGGCAGACTTCTGGCGTTACATCCACCCAGCCTCCTCCACCAAATGTGGCTGAAGATGAACCACAGTTGGATTTTGAAGAGGAGGAAATGGATTCTGAAACCCTGAGGACAACATTGAGTGTGTTGCAAGAGGAGTTGGCCAATCTGAGGGCCAATCAAGAGAATGTAGCTGAGACGTTGGCGTTGCAGCAGAGGGAAATCGAACGTCAACGCCAAGAGTTGAATGAGCGGCAGGCAGACATGGACCGCCGGCAGAGAGATGCCACTGTCTCCCTAGAAGCATCCATCTAGTTGGCCCGGGGGCAAGCTGCGCCGACTTCTCAACCGGATCAGCCACCAAGTGCACCACCACAACAGGCACGAAACCCAAGTCCTCCGCTTCAGCCAGCGAGCCCTCAAAGGCCGGAGCAACCACCTGCTGCTCAACAGGATATCTCATTTCAGGATACTGAGTAGTAGCCACCTTCTCATGCTGATCGAGATAATCCCCAGCGTCAAAGGCAGAATAGGGCTGGGCAGCCTCCCCGAAGCCCTAGATGCCCAACGGCTGAGGAACCAAATCCACCGAGCAGGGGGCAATGTCCTTCTGCTAACAGAAGGCATGCTGAGTTAGGATTTGTGGTTAGGGGCCCCCACGGCATCATAATGCTCGAGGACCCACCGACCAATGCAGGCTTCCCCCTCACGCTTGGGAGATGCCGGCAAGAGGAGGGAACAGTGCAACTAGCCAGTCGCGTCATAGTCGGTCGCATTTCAGGGATGGCCATGACTATAATGAAGCTGATTCCGGCAGAGGGGATGCTGGTCGAGGGCAAGGAGAAAGAGGTAGAGAAATGAATCCCTCACCAAGAGAAAATAGGCCTGCGAGCCAAAACGCTGGGGGGCAGCCTAGACAAACTAACATTTTTGATCGATTGGGCGTTAGCGAGCAAAGGCACAGAGATGACGATTTGAGGGACATGCCCAACGACAGGTGTGAAAGGCACGATGAGTACGCTCCTCTGGCACCAGTCGCCCCAGCGATCCTAGATGCCGTGTAGACCCAGATCGATGCATTAAACCAGGTTGTCCAGCAGCTGGTAGGGAGCCAGACATCCCACATCGAGTATGATCGGAGAAGAGGCACTCCTTTCAAACAGAGAATAGCAATGGCAGAGACCCCCAGCAAATTCAAGATGCCAGTACTGCCTAATATTGATGGATATGGGGACCTAGTATCTCACGTGAACAAGTTCGAGATACAGATGGACATCCAAAAGGTGTCGCATGATGTTCGCTGTAGGATCTTTCCGGCCACCCTATCTGACATCGATCAAGAGTGGTTTTTTAAATTCCCTCCTGCTAGCATAATATCATGGGAAATGTTCGTGAAGGAATTCTACGGGCAATTCTATGTTGGTCGTGTTCACTCGACTGAAGCCAACCAGTTGGTCGAGATACGCCAGAAGGAGGGAGAGTCCTTAAAGGAGTATGTCCAGCGTTTTATACGAGCCGCAGCTGGAGATAAAACAGATGATGATGAAGGGAAAATGATGGCCCTTATTGCTGGGGTGAGGCACCATTCTCCCCTCTGGAACAGTTTAAGAAAGAATGGGGTAAAAAGTACCTAGGAATTCCTCGATCGAGCAGACCAGTACATCAAGCTTGAAGAGGTGATTTCCAATGAAGGGAAATTGCCTACAAAAGACAAGGGACCAAAGGAAGATCCCGCTAAAGCCGCCAATGGGTCGGATAAACCCAATGGCAACGAAAAAGGCAACGGGAACGGTAAAAATGGTGGAAAGAGGGCAAACAATGAGCCGTCGACATCCGAGAATAAGTGCCCTAAGGCAAACAAATACAAGCCAAGATTCATCAACTATACGACCCTTGTCGAGAGTAGAGTAGAGGTGCACCAGGCAACCAACTCTAATGTCCCTTACAAGCGACCATCGCCGATAAGGAAGGATATCTCCAAGAGGGACACAACAAAATTTTGTCGTTTCCACAACAACTATGGTCATGACACCAATGAGTGTAACCAGCTGAAAGATGATATTGAGTTCTTTATCAGACAGGGACACCTGAGGAGATACGTATGAGCCACGGGAGGTTCTCAATGAGAGGCTCAAGGAGGCAACGAGCAGGCGCCTGTACGCCAATGCTCGCCACCTTTATAGCCAGCTCCTGTGGCAGGTACGGTTCTAACCATCTGTGGTAGCCCACACCTTGTAGGAGATAGTGGGAAGGTAAG
Organism: Humulus lupulus; assembly: GCF_963169125.1. Taxonomy (NCBI): domain Eukaryota; kingdom Viridiplantae; phylum Streptophyta; class Magnoliopsida; order Rosales; family Cannabaceae; genus Humulus; species Humulus lupulus. Next base: position 188,478,499 of record NC_084793.1, on the reverse strand, counting down.
AGAGCGATACTCTCGTACCTTACGCCATGACCAGGACATCAAGATGCTGAATATGGAGGAGCAAACTCCCAAAAAGTCTCAAACAGAGGAAGAGCTAATAACTTTCTCTGAGCTTGACACTCAGCAGGTCTGATTTCCTCATTCGGACCCTCTGGTCGTGGATGTCCAGATAGCCAACATGATGGTCAAAAGGGTGTTAGTTGACACAGGGAGCTCAATAAATATCTTGTACAAGTCTTCATTAGAGAGAATGGAGTTGTCAGTGAAGGACCTAGAGCCATGTAACCAAACCATTTATGGTTTTTTTGGCGAAGGGCTCGCGCCAACGGGGTAAATTAGGCTTCCGGTTACAGCAGGAACTGCGCCTGCGAATAGGATATTATTCACTACTTTTATAGTAGTTGATTGTCCTTCCGCATACAATGATATAATTGGAAGGCCTATTCTGGTCGACCTGCGAGCTGTAACCTCGGTTTGGCCCCTTGCCATGAAATTCCCAACTGACGTAGGGGTAGGATGCATGTTGGGAAACCAACAAGAAGTGAGGGAATGCTATAATTCATCAATTACTAAGGCAAAGAGAGGTGGATCGAGGAAAGTTGCCGGAAAAGAGTTGCAGTTGGCCGATGAAACACAAGCCCGATCAGGTGAGCGCGTCACCTAATAGGGTGTTGCCCAAAGTGAGGATAGGGATTTAGATCCTTGCTTTGGGGATTTTGATGAAGAAGTAGGACCAATCGAGGACCTTGAAGAGGTCCAACTTGATGAGGCAGATCCGACCAGGGTTGTGAAAGTCGGTAAAAACTTAGAGACAACAATAAAACAAAAGCTAGTGGAATTTTTGAAGAAGAACCAGGAAGTATTTACCTGGTCGCATAAATACATGGTTGGAATTGACCCAGCAGTTATCAGCCATGTTCTGAACATAGATAAAAGCTTTCCACCAGTGCAACAGAAAAGAAGACTCATCGACAAAGACAGATCGAAATCTTTAAAAGAAGAAGTTGAGAAGCTAAAGGAGAACGGATTCATCAGGGTAGTGTTTATCCATCGTGGGTCTCCAATCCCGTACTAGTACCCAAGTCGAATGGCAAATGGAGAACATGCATGGATTTCACAGACCTTAATAAAGCCTGCCCAAAAGATTGTTTCCTGCTCCCAAGGATCGACCAGCTGGTCGATGCCACTTCAGGGCACGAGATCCTATCATTTATGGATTCATATTCTGGGTACAATTAGATCAGTATGCACCCGCCTAATGAGGATCACACTAGCTTTCGGACTGATACAGGGCTTTACTGTTACAAAGTAATTCCCTTCAGTTTGAAAAACGCTGGTGCGACTTACCAGCAATTAGTCAATCACATGTTCAAAGATCTGATCGGTACAAACATGGAAGTATATGTTGATGACGTGTTAGTTAAGTCGAAGAAGGCAGAAGAACACATAGGGGACCTGTAAGAATGCTTCAACGTCTTGAACAAATATCAGATGAAGCAGAATCCCCTCAAGTGTTCCTTCGGAGTTGGATCAAGGAAATTTTTGGGATTTATAGTGAACTCACGAGGTATTGAAGCTAATCCTGAAAAAATCAAAGCACTGGTCGATATGAAATCACCATCAAAGATAAAAAATGTTCAAAGTTTAACTGGGAGGATCGCCACTCTAAGTAGATTTATCTCCAAATCGACGGACAAGTGCGTCCCATTTTTTCATCTACTTAGGGGGAATAAGAAATTCGAGTGGACGGAAGAGTGTGAGTAGGCTTTCCAGGATTTAAAGTCTCATATGTTGCAGCCACCAATCCTATCTAAGCCACACTACAAGAAAAACCACTTTTCACAGCACATGGTTATAAGACTATTGAAAAAGTATTATAAATGCTAGTTAAAAAAATGGGACATAAAATGCGCTATAGTGTAAAATTAGCGGTAAGTGAGTTTATTTAGAGGGAAACTGAAAACATATATCTTTATTTTTTTTTCTACTTCTCTCTCTCTCTCTCTCGTGTTCTCCTCTGTCTCGCCCATATCACTCTCCCTCTGATAGCTTCTCTCATCTTTATCACATTCATTTTGTTTTACATCTAGATTCTAATTAGTGTAGAGCTCAACAAACGTGGCAGTGGCGATGGTGAATCAGAGAATGGCGTGGTCGATTTGATGAGTCAGGTACACCTGATGGAGAAGGAAGATGCGGAGAGGTCCGAGAGGGAGAGGAAGGAGTTCGAGGAGAGGGGGAAGGCCTAGCTCGAGGCCATGGAGATGAAAAGGAAGAAGATGGAAGAAGAAGAATATGAGGAACAACAAAAGAAGGCACTGGACGAAGAGTCTCGGAAATAGCAGGTACTCTCTTTTTCCTCTCTCTATCTATCTTCCCGCGCCGCTGCCCATACCGGCGGCCACCACCTCCCACTGTCGGCTTTTCTGACCATTTATCTATTCTCATCCTTCCCTCTCCTCCACTATCCCTTACCCAGAAAATTAATGTCGTCTGTGGATTCTACTTACATTATATAACCATATTTTGACCATGTCAATCCTTTAGGCTTTCTTCAAGCGTTTGGATTTGTGCTTATCTCATTATCTGTTTTTATTTCTTCTTTCAAATTTGTGATCAGTTTCTGATGGGTGCATTGTGTAACTATCAGATTTTGCTTGGTTTTATTTTCTGATGGAATTTACAGTTGCTGATATATTTTTGGAACCAAGGACTAGTTCTTTTGTTAATCTTTGAAGATGCTTTATTTTCCATCTTTTATATTCGATGATAATGCATAACAAAGTTTACATGTTTAATAAACGTGTGACAGTATACATACACACACATGCATCACATAATTTTAACTAGTGGTCATCATTTTAAACAGTTTCTGCATTTATCCTTGTTCACTTCATGAAGACCTTAAAATAATAATACAAATAGATAAGTATTTATCTTAGTTTTCCATTTTCTTCTTTTGAAGTTTTCAATGTATCATTTAAGAAAAGACTGCAAGTTTGTTGTTGCAAGCTTATGAACCGCAGATCATCTTCGGTTGGAATTTGGTATTTTATCACATTAGTTATACTGATCTGCTACTATCATGGTCTACCATCTCTATACGATGATCAAATGCATCCTTATTGCTTGATTAAGTTTATGGTGCATAGATTAATAAGAGCTCATCAACAAGCTGGGTGAAGTTGGTTTATTATAATTTTATCTTAGGCTTTTGACAGTTCTCACCTTTTTATACTTTGTGGGTTGCTGATGATTTTGTTCTTCTCTTCCATTTGACCTTAATTTGTTCAAATGATGAATGTTATATAGTTTTGAACACATTATCACTCTTTTGGTAATGTTCTTTGGAAGGAGGAAAGATGAAAATACCTCATCAATTTTTGAACATTCACACTTTTTCTCATGTCATTCCCAATTTTATTCTTGAGTGTAACATCCTTGTAGTTTGACTCATTACAAATCGATGGAGTTATGTTTGTTGTATAAAAAGAAGATATGACCACCTGATCTTTTTAGTGAAGTGATTTCTGCTTACATTCTTTGTGCCTATAAATAGATTACCCTAGTTTCCAGAGGTTGCTGGGTTGGTATTAACAGATGATTTGAACATTTGAGTTGTAAGTTCGTGTGTAGATGTTTTCTGATGTGTTTATTTCAATGTTTAGCATTCACCGCTATCTTTAGTTTTATAACAGGACTTGCACTTAGGTGTAATATCTGGGTCTTTTCCTATCAGTTTATATGTATGGATTATAGATTTGATCTGACCAACTGGCTTATTAGTTCTTTTAGTTTTTGAGAATTTTGTTATTCTGCTGATTTTAATGGAGGCTGAAATTTCAGTTCTGATAGTATTGCCAGATTTTTCTTTCATCTCTTGATGTTGCCAATCTTGCTTCTTCCTTTTGAGACTTGTAAACATACTATTCAGTGGTTTTTAATGCAATTTTTCTTGTGTTATTTGACTTTCTTTCTGTTCCAAAAATCGTATTTGGATTCCCATTGATTGGATGGTAGCAATTTCATGATGCATCATGTTTCTCAGGTTTTGCAGACGCTCATTACTACATGAATCTCTTGATGAGTCGCTAATTGATAAAATCCCGGGCCGCCAAAATGACCGCAAAACACTTTTGGGGGAACTAAATTGGATTTTCACTGCAGTGACTGATACCATTGCATGGAAGGTTCTGCCACATGGTAATTTTTTCTTTCCTGTGGTTTGATGCTCTATGGTCTAACTTCTTTGAATTGAAGTACCCTTAAGATTCTTATGGGGCTATGTGTTTTTCAAACCTTTGTATTCTGCTGCAGAGCTTTTCCAGAGGCTGTTCAGGCAAGATTTGTTAGTCACTAGTCTTTTTCAAAAAAAATTACTTGCTGAGCGAATTATGTGTTCTGCCAATTGTTCCTTATCTCTCATCCATTGTTGTCGCCTACCCATCAGCATCACATGTGGTAGTACTAAAGGAAACACTAAAGAAGTTAATACTTACTGTTTTATTAGTCGGAAAGTCACTCTGTAACTATTGCACACTGCAGGGATGCATGGGACATGGCTGCTGAGATATGCCTTTCTCAGCTTCCATCATTGGTTGAAGATCCTACTGCAGAGTTCCAGGTGCATCTGAAGTGTTTTAATAATAAATTAGTATTATTAAAAGCCTATTAAGCGTAGCTTCAAATGGAAGTCCATTAGTCAGAGCAGAGGTTGTTGTTGGAATGTAGTTTATCATCAAAAATTGCCTATACATTTGTTGACTTGTTTAGTTCTAATAAGTCATATGCACCAGGTTTTTAGGCATTATATTGGCAGCTTGTTCATACTCTTGAGGCTGCTCAAACAAACCTGCTCCTCCCGGGGCAGTATTGTAATTTATTAACTGAGCTAATGAAGTTTGATTTCTTTTCCATCCTGGCAGCTTTAGGGAGATTTTCCTTTGGTCACAACAATCATCTCAAGTCAATTACTGCAGCGTATTGGAAGACTACTGGGTCTCCTTTGAGTTTCTTTCCTTCTTTGGCTCATATAAGAAGTCCAAGTAGTGTTGTTCCATCTCAAATTGGTCAAATATCGAGAGTTGGCACTGACAGCTCGTCTCTTGTTCGAGATGGAAGGGTCTGGACTAGCAGCCCTCTTGCTACTTCTGGAATTATGCATGGTTCTCCATTGTTTGATGATTCATCCTAACTTTCTGATTCTAAAATATTAAATGATGGCGCAAGCAATGGAGTTGTTAACCACTCAGCAGTAAAACCCCTGGACAATGTGATGTATTCACAATGTGTATCAGCCATGTGTGCTTTGGCCAAGGATCCATCTCCACGCATTTCCAAGCTTGGTCGCAGGGTACTGGCTATTATAGGGATTGAGGAAGTTGTAGCAAAACCTCTAAAAACTTCTGGTGGTAGTGTTCGGCCAGATCCTTTGGCATCGACTCCTTTTGGATTGGTCCGATCGTCGTCATGGCTTGATATGAATGGCGGAGGTATTTTTTTCTGTCAATTATATGCCAGGACAATCTTATTTGTTGGAATATAGGTTTCTTGTTATATTTGCATAATTACTTATTAAATGAATTGTTATGAACAGGCCATGCGTCCTTAACTTTCCGAACTCCTCCTGTTAGCCCTCATTGACCTAGTTATTTAACTGGGATGCAGAGAGTTTACTCGTTAGAGTTCCGACCACATTTAATGAGCTCACCTGATTCTGGACTTGCTGATCCGCTTCTAGGTTCAGGGGTATCTTCTGGTTCTACTAAACACAGTCTTCTTCCTCAATCTACTATCTATAATTGGAGTTGTGGGCACTTTTCAAAGCCACGTCTCATAGTGGCAGATGATAGTGAAGAAATATTAGCTAAAAGAGAGGAAAGTGAAAAGTTTTTCTTGGAGCACATAGCAAAATGGCAGCATTCTTGTGGGTTATTATTTTATTGTTTGATGTTCTATAATTTAATCTGTTTCTTGAATATATAGTGATTTATCTGGGGTTGTAATGTTTTTGTTTGTTGTTTTCTGTGTTGTTGGTCAGCTGTAAGCAAGCCTAATACTCAAATTGCTCGGTGGGATACAAGATTTGAGACGGGTACAAAGACAATCTTGCTGCAACCATTCTCGCCTATTGTAATTGCTACAGATGAGAATGAGCGAATCAGGTATGGTGATCTAGCACATTTCATTTAAAAAATAAGGATTGGAAGATTAAATTCAAGTTTAATGATATTTGCCTTTGAGGATTAAAAGATTTAATTCATTTTTAATGTATTAATTTAATGTATTTTACGACAAAAGATGGTCATGTTTTCTGTAACTTATAGAAGCTGTGTGCTGTGGTGGTTGCTGAATGGTTTTTTTATCACTTAGTATAAGTGAATAACCATAAGAAAAATTGTGTTTTGAAGTAATGATTGTACCAAGTGGTCTATTGATTCAAGTCCTCCAATATTCCACTGAAAATAGCTTATTATTTCTGGTTTCTCAATTTTTAAAATGTTCAGTCTTTTTTTGGGTTTAAAAAGTTGGTCTGTTTATGTAAATGTAATTCAATGTATGTTTTTTTTGGATGCTCTGTCTGTGCTTGTGTTTTTGTATCTCTCTCTCTTTTTTTTTTCATTGCGATGAATGTCTTATTTTTTGTTTCTATGGAAATTGTGTATTACGACAATTTGCACATTTTTGGATTTATCTTTTTCTATTTTTTTTGGGATATGTGGTATTAGTCATCGTACTTGACTACTGTTTTGTTAACAGTTTGTTTTGCCCTAATTTGAGTTTACATGTCAAGTAACATTTCATCTTTGGTTATCTTTTAGGGTATGGAACTATGACAAGGCTACACTTCTCAACAACTTTGATAATCATGATTTTCCAGATAAAGGAATTTCTAAGCTCTCCCTTGTGAATGAGCTAGATGACAGCTTACTTCTTGCAGCTTTATGTAAGATACTAGACTGCTGCCTAGTTTTCTCATACTTTTTGGGCACGCAGCTATTATCAGTTCAACTCCCTGGAGTTTAACTTTCTGTCCATGCATGATCCAGGTGATGGAAATATTCACATTTGGAAAGATTATGCATCGAAGGATGAGCAGAAACTTGTTACTGCTTTCTCTTCAATTCAGGGTTATAAACCGGGCATTCGAAGCTTGAATGTTGTTGTGGATTGGCAACAACAATCTGGATATCTGGTAATTTGATTCTTAATGAAATGTAATCTTAGGGCTGACACTCATAATGTTTATAGTCAGTAATGGGCATTTAACTAATTTATATGATGTCTTGTTGCTAGTATGCTCCTGGTGAGGTTCCTCACATCATGATTTGGGATCTGGATAAGGAGCAACTTTTTAATCCTGTTCTTTCATCACCAGATTGCAACATATTAGCATTGGTCAGTTATACTTTTGTTGTGTTCTTGTGTGCAGCTATAATGATTGCATTAATTTTGTTACTTGCTTATTATTTTAAACTTAAAATCTGTAGAAAAGGTAGTGAGTTGAGAGTTTATGAAGGACATTCCCTTGTGTTTTTTTTTTTTTTTGCAGTTCATCTAATTTTGTATATATATATATATCTAAATATAAATAATACGTCCTTTAGCTGAGGTATGGATTTTGAAAATAAATACCACATAAATTTTTCGTTGTTGGCAGCCGATCCTTGAGATTTTTCTTTTGTAATAAAATCTTTTCAGTTTTAAAAACAGTAGCAATCAAGTCCTTACTATTAATTTTTTAAACAAAAATCGTAGTTTATAAGGTCAAAATTGGTATTTCCCTGTATTAATTACACCCTCAAAAAATTTCTAGCTATTAGTGTATAGGAAAATAAAAAGAAAATTCATTTAAAAACTATGATTTAAAAAAAAATCACAATAAGGTCTTAAATTGCTACACTTTATTAAACTCAAGAATTTTATTGCAATTTTCTTTTTTAGGTATTAGATTGTCAAACAACAAAAACTTGGTGTGTATTTATGCTAATAACTTTTTAAAAAAAAAAACAAAATTTGAGAGAATTTTTTATGCACAATTTATTTAGATGAAGGTTAACTATTGCAATAGCATTTGGTGTTGGGTGGATTTGGTATCGAGCCTGTTCTTATATTTTATTCTCAAGTACATCAAGTCAATGGGTTGCTTGATACATATTTTCTAGACATTACCTGTAAGAAAAGTTGGAGCTGCTTCTTATTTCAATCAATATCACACCGAACCTGAACTCACTTATTTTTTATTATATATATGAGCTATTTTTGCAGCTCCTGGAACTGTGCTAGTTGGGATGAGGTTTGCCAAGTTTTTTGTTGTTGACATTGATCTTTTGTTGGTATTCACTTAGCTTTGGGTGGGAGTGGTTTTTTGTTTCTTTATTCAAAAGTAATTTGATAAATTCCCAATTGTCCAAATGAGCTCTAAAATTTATAACAGGTTGCTTTCTATTTTTAATGTGCTGCTCTTTATATTTTGAGTTACATTTGTGGTTTCTTTGGTATGTCTTTATTTTTGTCTTTTGTGGTTGTGTGACTTTTCGCCGATTGGCTGGTATGTCAGGATTACTGGATTTGCTAAATGGGAGTTCTTAGTTTTATATTTTTATATATTTTGTGTTAGTATGTACTTGAAATTGTTTCACTTGTTTATTTTTCTTCTCCGTGTTCTCTTTGTAGTCTGCCTCTCAAGTTCATGGCAGTCAATTCACTACTGGTTTTGTTGATGGTTCTGTCAGACTCTATGATGTGCGAACACCTGTATCGTAAGCCACCCATTAATCCTTAAATATTTTGCTACAAGATGTGAATCAGCTAGTTCCATTATGTGAATGATCTTCCTTCTGTGATGCACATACGAGTAATTTTTTCTTTGGTATTCTGTTAAAAAAAATGTGACTGTTTTGACTGGAATGAGCTTTTGTCCTTAACTCATCTACCATTTATAATAGGCTGGTCTGCGCAGTACGGCCACACACTCAGAGGGTAGAAAGAGTTGTGGGGATTGACTTTCAACCAGGACTGGATCCAGCTAAGGTAAATAGAGAATATTATGATAATAGTTTTCGGTTTCCAAAATGGTCATTACTCATGATTAAAAATAACACATTGCTTTCGATGATTTTACTGTCCAGATTGTTAGTGCTTCTCAGGCTGGTGACATTCAATTTCTTGATATCAGAAGTAAAAGGGATGCTTATCTCACAATTGAAGCTCACAAGGGCTCTCTTACAACTTTAGCTATTCATCGACATGCTCCCATAATCGCAAGTGGTTCAGCCAAGCAACTCATCAGATGGGTTATCTTGCAAATTCATCAGATGGGTTATCTTGCAAATTGGTTATGAGTAGACTGATGAGCGATAAGTAAAATATGAGCAGAGACGAATAAAGGTCAGTAGCAGTGAGCTACTGTTGCATTGAAATTGCACAGGACTGTTTGAGTGCCTGGCCTCTCCTACTTTAAGAGAAATCACTCTAATTCTTGCTGACCCTTTTCTCAACTAACTCATCATTTTTTATTGCAATTTCTCCACTCCCTGGACACATGTCCATACCCGAAATACGTAAAATATTTCTCCACTACCCTAAATTCCTATTGGTTATAACCACTTCTAGTTCTAGCAATAACAGACTATCCCCTATGCAACATTCTTCTTCTTTCCAGAGTGTAGGTAAAATGGATGGGAGGTCTATCTGTGGTTTGTCCATCAGTTTGTGTGTGAACCATTGAATTTCATTTAGAAGTTGGTTGCTCCTTCTATGGTTAAGGTTTAAGTTGGATCGGGGCTCTAATCAAGTTGGCATGGTCTGTGTAAAGAAAGATAGTGCATGTTTATTTATGGTGATTTTATCCTGTCTATTTTTTAGAAATTGTTGGCAGAATTTAGGTAGGCATGGTCGCTGCCAAGAAATACCTTTGATTTTGTGGCTCAAACTTTTATTTTAAACATGCTTTAGTAAAACTCTTTGAAGAGAAAGATATATATTCATATGATATTTACTCTGCTTTTTTTTTACTCAATTTGTATAGACTAATCTATGTTATCAATAAGGTATCAAGTTTGAGAAAATTACTCAACAAGTGTGAGCAAGGAGCATTGCAAAATTAATTAACTTGATTATTAATTGCAAGAGGTATGAAACTATGTTCTCTTAACTCTTTTATGAATATCATACAAATGTTAGAGGAGTTTGAATATCTTAAATATTCATTGGTAGAGAAGTAGGTTCTGAGATTAAAATTGTGTGCTGCGGTGATAACGGAAGGTTGAAAGCTTGTGTATCTTAGAGAAGTAGGTTCTGGAAAATTTGTTTGTGTGTTGTGGTAATATAAGGAAGAAAACTTATTGTGTGTTGTTTGAATTTTTTTACTTGGTATTGATAGATGGTTAGGTAAGCTTTTATATGGGAAATGATGTTAGATTTTATCTAGAATTATGTATTATCTTCTTACAAATAAATTGTGTTTGCTTGAATTGGTTTGATTATATTGATAGATATCTCGCCTGGGGTTTCAATAATAAAACATTATACATATGAGTTGTGATTGGAAAAACGCATAATCTGATCATGCCTCTATGAGTTCTAAGTCAAATATAATTACCCAAAACATCATAAATATAATTACCCAAAACAATAGCTTGGTTTCCCTCCCCTGTCATTTGAGTAAGCATATGCAACACATGAACAGTTGCTCCTGGCAGTAGCCCTTCGAGTGGTTATTGAAGTCGGCATTAGTCCTTTTATCTCATAGAAATCATCACCATTTTCACAAACTAATGGAATGATCAAACAACCACTAGAATTCCTCTCTGCTGTGCCATCACAAAGCGAATAGTTGACCATTGAAATCTTAACCATAGAGTTGTACGAATACATTGAATCAACAACAAGGCATTTTAGTCTATACATACCTTCCATATCTATAGGTGTAGGTGGTTAAAGGCTGAAGACCAGTCATTACTACTGAATGAATGAACCTAGGGTCATGCCAACCAAAATCCTTAGCTGGGCTTACTAGAATATCTGATTCTAGTTTGATTTCACATAGCAAACCACACATAACATATCATTAACTAACAGAAAACTACAGAACAAATAAAAAAACTTATCATAAATGTGGTAACTCACTGCACATATCATTCTGAGTAAAAGTGGTAACTTGTGAAGTTTGTACTTGCTGAGGTTTACTATCCCCACTAACCCAGGTCACTCTCATCTGCAAAGCAACCATATATATATATATACATCATTAGTTGATTCAATATCATTTAGCAGAACAGCAGCAGAACAACAACTTAGTTATAGATAATGAACATTTTATTATGCTTATTCTGAATGGAAACCATACCAAATCACATGTTATTTTTAGTTCATATAGTGTTACTTATTTTTCCATTTGATTTTTCTTCTTGATTTCATCTCATTTCATATCGTTTATCTGACTCCGTGTCGTTGACCAATTTGAGGGTCAACAACTATTATTATTAGGAATAAAAATGTAATATAAATATATATATATGGTATAGGAGAAGAAGAGAAAAAATACAAGACAATACACAAGACACAACATACACACAATACACAGAACAAAATCATTCAGAGCTTTTTGTCAGACAAATTTTTTTTTCCCTTCTTCTTCTTTATTTTAGTCATTCTCATACCATAATCCAAGTTCTCATGTGTTGAGAAATACTTGTGATTCCTAAAATACAAAATCATGTTCTTTATGTGCCCACACACATCTTGAGGTGTAGAGAACACTCCGGAAGATCGTGGTTTGAGTGCACAAAGCTTTGGATAGGAAGATCGATAAAAATACGAAAAAACTCAAGGGCACTTGATAGGCTTCAAGAGGTAAAAGTTTATGTTTTTGATTTTTTGTGTTTATATGTTGTATATTTATATACATATTTGTTGCATGATTAATAGTATTGTATGATAATGTTTCTGGATTGTTTTCTTGGTCATATAAATTATTTATATGATTAATGATTTTTTTATTGTTGTTGTTCTGTTGTTCATAAACAAAACAATGGGCCCACCACACAAAGTTTTCGCTGCATGCTCTGAATGATTTTCCAACAATTGTTACCAGAGCAAGTAATTAATCTATACATATTATTAATTGCTATGTGGGATTATATACATTTTTATATTATATGCGATATATGTTTGAATGGATAGATATTTATTTTCATGATGATAGATTCTTAAGGGTTGTTTATTATGGTGCTTTTGGGTTTAAGAATTGTTCTTAAATTTATAGATGAAATATGTAAGCCAATTTGGGGCATAGGATTTTTGTAATTTTTTGTTTAAAAATTCCAGGTTAAAAATTCTATGATGGCTTGTACTCGACCTCGAGCTGCTGCCAGGCACCGTCCCTGCTACCCAGTCCGTACTTGCGCACCAGCCCGTGCACGCCTGCACATCGCGCCCCTGCGCCCAGTCGCATTGTAGCTCGAGCCTAGCTGCATCCCTTGCGCGCGCCTTCCTGCTGCCCAACCGCGCCTCCTGCGCACCTCAGCCACGGGCCGCCCCACTCCCAGCCGGACCTCCAGCTGCCACCGCCCTTTGGTACAACACTAGGGTGTTGTTACCATAAATATATTTTTTAATTATTCATTTAATTAAAAATCAGAAATTGAATTAAAATGGTTTTAATTTGGTAATTTCTATAATTGAAATAATGGTGATTATTTACCTTATTTAAAATTTTTTTAATTGTTATCTTCCATAATTAAAATATCCAAAATTAAAATTATCTTGAATTTTAATTTATTAAAATTAAATTTTTTAATTTTATTTTTCAATTAAATTACCCAAATTCAAATTGGGCCTTAGAAACTTTTGAGTGTTAAAACCCAGAGTTTAATTATTTGAAAAGTTTGTTTATTATAATTAAAAAGTTGTATAATTCAAAATGGATATGGAAAAGGGTGACATTGGCTCAACAAGACTACATCTCAAGGTTCAAGATTAAAGTGTTCTTTATCAAGCCTTAAGTTTGTCTAGGTTACATTTTTTCTAGAAATACCCAAAAGTTACCATACCCGCTTCTATTTTATTTATTTATTATAAATGTTTGAATGTGATTAAAATGTTTAATATTTTATCATGTATTATAACATGTCATTCATATACCCACACAGTATGCAACTAGCACGCATTACATTCGTATAGAAACATGTTGTTAGGAACGTCCTATATTTTTGTTATATGTTTATATATGATAATTCATATAATAATAAATGGCTAGGTAACCATTTGGTACCCTGTGTTTTTGCAAAGTATCATTTTGGTACCCTCTGTTTTCAATAATGTTCATATGGCACCCTGTATTTTAAAATCATACATATTTGGTACCCTAAACTCAAATTTAATTAATAAAATTTTACCAATTTAATCAAACTGTTATCAATTATGTAAGTTCCAAATTTAAATTTAATTACTTAATTACATATAACTAATGACAATTTGATCATTTATCTATCAAATCTGAGTCTAGGGTATCAAATGTGTATAATTTTAAAATACAGGGTACCATATGAGCATTATTGAAAAGAGAGAGTACCAAAATGATACTTTGCAAAAACATAGGGTACCAAATAAGTAAATTCCCTATATTTAGTCTTAATTAGTTAAGATGATAAATCAAAATTAAAGTTGTTTAATTTGTTGTTTTAATGAAAATGTTTTATTAAAATAAAAATGATATTCTCTTAGTTAAAGCAAAATTAGAATTAGAATTAAGGACATAATTTTTTATTTTTTGGTTTTGCTTAATTGGATTAGTAATTAATAGAATATCATTTGGTAAAAATAATTAAATTTATTTTTACAACTAAATTAAAAAAAATATTGATTTTGTGAAAAAACACACTTTTTTCCAAAATAGAGAGTGGGAGAGGGAGTTATGACAATAAGTCTCATGGTCTCCATTATTGGTTGAACACCGAGAGGCATAGGAAATGCCTCGTGTCGCCTCCATTTGCAGCCTCCCTAAGGAAATGCTTCCGAATATGTTTATTTTATCTCAAGGTTGACTTCTCTTATGAGAATATAATTATTGATGTATTTCATGTTTGATTGACCCTAAGGCACACACATTTGGAGTGTGACCCTAATGGGTTACACTCCAAAGGTGTATCTAGGCTTTTGAGCACGACTAGTGCATCTTGACCAAACTAGCGGTAGTTCATAAGTCAAAAGAGAAAAATGCGTTTTTAAGTTTTCACTTAAGAAATTGAGACTTGTCTCAAAATTAATTTGGGGTAGTCTGACCTACCCTAAGGCGGTCCATTAACTTTTCAAATTAATTTATCGTGGATTAGTATAATTTTATGTGTTTTTATATGTTGCATTCATGCATCATATTTAATTTCCAAATAAAATCTGATATTTATTATATGTTTTAATTCATTATATTTTATTTATTTATTTCCATCAACAATGGTTAATCCTCTTAATCCTGATCAAAAACCTCAAAATGACAAAGAACCAGTTAATCTTCGTGATGGCTTCCTAAGTACTTTTCATTTAGACTTCAACAATCTAGATGTTTGGTACAGAAACATACACATAATTCTAGATGAACTAAATGTGTATGATGCAATCATTGATGTGCCTCTAGATGAGCCATCAATTTCATCTGCTTATGATGGCCATAAAAATATGCGAATTGGATGAGATCTGATTATTTGGCTCGTCATTGCATACTAAAAACTATACCAGACGATCTTCAATTGAGATATGTGAATCTTAGATCTACATACGAGATATGGGAAATGATCAAAAGAGATTCTTTTGATCACTTAGAAGTTTGCAAGAAGAAAGGGTAAATATGATTTGCTCATCTCTTTTTAATATATTTGAATAGTTGATTCAAATTTTTATGCCACCATATTTTTGTCTTGTTTTCAGGAACACATTATTCAAGAAAAGAAAAGAATGCGAAAGAAAAACAAGAAAATAATTGCAGATTGGTAGACCAAGAAATAACTGACATAGAAATTAGTTTTTCATTTTCAACTTTGTATTAAGTTCTTTTTCTAGAAACTATGTTTTTAGATTCCTTATTTGATGAATGAACAAGTTTAGTATTTCTTTTGAATAATAAATTAAGTTATTATTTTTTGAAATATACTTGTTCCACCTATTTCATCAATTGAAATATACATGATAATTATGAATTGTTCATTATTGTACAAATCATAGATTTAATAAGATATTTTTATTGCAACCCCAAGTGAAACATATATGTGAATTATTTTTTAGATTGATTTGTAATTAATTAGACACATAAAAAAAAAGACAGTCTTTTATTGCAACCATTCAATGGTTCTCTCCCTGTTTATATAGTCTGTTAATTAACGTTAACCAAAAGACATTTATCTAATAAGGCTCAAAAATCACATAATCGTTTAGCTAATACATAGGGATGTATGTTGAACATTTTAATGTTCAAAGCTAAAAGAAATAATAAATAGTAAGTCAATATTGATTGACATTTATTTTAGATATGTTTAACTTTGATCAAATGCAAAGAAAATTTCTATAAATTTTTATGCAACATTCAAAGTAAAGTCACTTAGAGACTTGTTTGATTCGATCAAAAGGAAGTCTAAACTCGAATTTGGAATTCAAGTAATTTGCATGTGAACTTGGAATTCAAACCCAACTCACATACAACTAGAATGCTAATCAAAATTAGTATTTTGGAAATTGAATATAATCATATTGGAAATTATTATTTCTATAATTTTAAACCCTTGTTATACTTTGTACATGGTTGATTGTACAACATCGGAGACTTAGAAGTTGGGATTCACAAGTGGTTATGTGAATAAATTGAAAACTTTCAATGAACTAATTTAGTGAAGCAATTTAACAATCATAAAAGATTACAAAAGAGTTTGTATCTCTTTAAATGCTACTTTAATGAAGCATGCTTATTATAATCACTATATTTTATAGTTAAGTTGTACTAGAAATAATAATGACTACAGGTCAAGTAAGCGAGTTACTGATAATTAACAATGATAAAACCAAGAATATCACAAATTCTATAAAATATTGTTGTAGTGGGAGCGTTAGTTAGTAACTACTCCATTACAAATGTAAAGATAGTTAAATTGTGTAACACAATCTAACTATACTTCGTTCACATACTAGTATATGAAATGAAATTTTTTTTACATAAAACAATGGTTGAAATACCATGAATCAAGAAATGAAATTTGGAATTCTATGACAACTGGACTCTTGAACATCCAACTAAAGTTCATTGAACTTCAGTTTGAAACAGGATATTCAAGATGAAGAGGAGAATAGAGGAAAATACAAACTTTTCAAAGTTAGTTTAATAGCCAAAGGCTATGAACAATCAGAAGAATTTATTACTTGAATAAATGTCTTCTACTGTAACCAAACTTGAATTTGTTTACATACTCTTGTTCACTGCTTTATGCATGGATTATGAGATTGATTTAAATGAATGTCTAAGTAGTCTTTACTGAAATGACTGACATGACAAAATTATTTGAAGATCTCGACCAAAATGATTCTGTTGTGATTCTTATTCTTAATATTGACAACGTTCTAATCATTAGGAATGGTGTAGAGAAACCGTCAATAGAAAAGAAATGGTTAGCTGAACATTTCTAAATATTAGATTTAGAAATGTCAAGAATGTTCTGTACATTCAATTCCATAGAGATTGAAAGAACAATCCTTAAGCTTTGTCTCAAGCAACTTATATTGATACGAAGCTTAAATATTTTAGTTTACAAAATCCAAGAAAGGCCTTTTACCCTCCCGGTAAGGAGGATGTATTATCTAAATAATAAATGTCCATTTATTCTTTTACTAGAAAAGAGGACATGAGACATCATTCCTACAAATCAGTGATAGACTGTTTAATGTATCGAATGTTATATTTTCAAATTGACATTTGTTAAACAGTGGGAATAGTCAGTAGTTATCAATCCATTATGGATTGAGTCATTGAATAATTATAAGGACTTAGTTTTGAGTATCTTAAATATAATAGAGATTATATGTGTGTGCATTTAGACAGAGACCTAAAATCCCAATGGATGATCTGATATTAAATCTTCAAAGATTGATATCAGAATCAGATTCCATAATTGTGGAGGAAACACATTAATCTAGAAATGTATTAGACATTTCAGATTTATATGTTTCACCACAAAAGACAATATATAACAGATACGAGCAATTAAATAGGCTATTTTATTTAGTTAAGTTCTTTGACTTTCTGGAAAAGTTTTCAGACTAGAATAAACAACTAGCATCTTATTGCGAAAGCAATGGAGATACAACTATTCTAAAAGAACTAAAAATCATGAGAGGGTAAAGCACATGAAATGAAATATCATTGAATACAAGACAATTTTATATAATTGATGTAATAATCTTGAAGATAACTTCAAAATAGTTTCTTACAAAACTGTTACAAAGACTTTGTTAGACAAAATCCGTCAGGAGAATATGATTGACATATTAAAAGAGATGCCTCAATTTGCTTTAGGGCAAGTGAGAGATTGTTGGGAATAGTGCCCTTAAAGAAATTGTAGTTGACAAATATTTTAAATGAAATAAATAATTGAATTGAATTATTATACATATAGACTATGTTCGATATTATATGATAATCTTAAGTGAATATCAGAAAATTTCAAAGTTTATCTATGTGGTCTTAATCTCATATTGGTATGGGAGGATCGAGATTAAGATAATAAACTTAAATAGTTCGCAGTAAAATAAAGTTATGGAATCTTTATATTAATTACTGTTAGTACGGTCCACTAGTATTATGAATACATGTGACCTAGATCTGGGTTACTACTATAGTAGGACACTTTAGTGGAGGTACTTTGCATGCTGATAGTATGTAGAACTGGACCAGATGTGATTTGTTAATGCTTGTTTAAACACCATGTCATAGTATTAATCAAACACTTCAAACGATAATCATATACACGATGATCTTAATCGTAAGGTTACTATGAACTCCTATATATGTCATCTGATCCTTTGATTCATGCGTTAAGGTTTGTCAGAATGATCAGGCTAAGAACAATTGTTTTGGGAACTCAATGATGTATATGGCTTGGGACATAGTTTAACAAATATGGAATCTATACCTTCTTATAAATTGAATAATGGTTCCATATTTGGTAAGTTAGATATTAACTTAAATAAAATCCTATCATCATTATTATATTATATTACAATTATTATTAGGAATAAAAAGGTAATATAAATCTCTATATATATGATATAGGAGAAGAAGAGAAAAAAATACAAGACAATACACAAGACAGAACATACACACAATACATAGAACACAAATCATTCAGAGCTTTTTGTCAGACAAAAAGTTTTTCCTTCTTCTTTATTCTAGCCATTCTCAGACTATAATCCAAGTTCTCATGTGTTGAGAAATACTTGTGATTCCTAAAATACAAACCCATGTTCTCTGTGTGCCCACACACATCTTGAGGTGTATAGAACACTCCAGAAGATCGTGGTTTGAGTGTTCAAAGCTTTGGATAGGAAGATCGATAAAAATACGAAAAGACTCAAGGACACTTGATAGGCTTCAAGAGGTAAAAGATTATGTTCTTGATTTTGTGTGTTTATATGTTGTATATAAATATATATTTATATACATATTTGTTGCATGATTAATAGTATTGTATGATAATGTTTCTGGATTGTTTTCTTGGTCATATAAATTGTTTATATGATTAATGATTTTTTTTTATTATTGTTGTTCTATTGTTCATAAACAAAACAATGGGCCCACCACACAAAATTTTTTTTGCGTGCTCTGAATGTTTTTCCAACAAGTTGTTGGTCCCATACTGGACGACTATCGCATCCCAAACTTCGTTTAGACTGTACATCATTTGGTATTTCCCCAACCAGCTATCAAACCTATGTACCTTATGGTATACCCCTAACTAGACCATGAAATTATTTCGGGGATTGTTAAATAAAACAATGGTAGTGGGTTCCTGTCTAAGCAAATTGGTAGACCATTTGGACAGGTCGAGCCCAAATCTACCTCTGTTAGATGAGCTCATTGAAGCCTTATCTTGTGCTTCATTACTCGAGCACGAAGGTTCGACGGGTCGAGGTATAGGATCATGTGAGCTCGAACCCACATGTTTACCTCTGGTGGGAAGCTTGGCCGTTGGCACTGAGACTTCCTCCCACCTCGCATACTAGCGGATTCCTGAGTCATTTGTAGACTCACCTTCACTAAGGAGCCCACAAAGTCGAAGCTTGTCCTCATGAAGAAGATAGTTGAGAGATCGCCGACTGTAGGGGAGCTTGAGGATTTCTTCCCTGTGGTCCTTCATGGCCTCTGTAGGCTGTGGGCGATGATAATTGGCTACAAGAAAAGATTGGATGAACATTTTGAACTTGAAATAAAAGAAGAAATCAAAGAACCATGACAGGATTACAAATCCGCTGGAATGAGTAAAAATGGGTGGGAGCGAGACCGTCTATCCAAAAGAACATGGTCTTGAAGTTAGGAAGATGGTTGGGGATATCCTTGAACAACCGACTCTCCTTTGGGTAGCTTAATAGATAGTAAAACCCGTCTCCAAGGGGTTACTCTTGAGGCAGAAGAGGTATAGGATCTCTTGTGCCAAAGGCCCATCCCACTTCATCTCATGGTATAAGGATCTAAGAGCAGCCAAGACCCTATATAAGTTGGTCTGGAGTTGGAATGGGGTGATGCCAACATAGTCCGTGAAGCTCTAGAAGTAGTCCCTATGGGGTAGTAAGGCCCCAGCTCGCATGTGCTCGCGACTCCAGGCTGCGATTTGACCTTCCTCTCAGGATCGTCTTTGCCTAGAGAAAAGTAGCTCCTCTCGTCGGAGCTGGCAGACCGACACATCAGCTTGCCGGATAGCTTTAATCCATGTCAAGATAATAACTCTGATATCTGCCTGGTCGAGGTAATGGAACTTTGGTAATGCTCAGCCTCGAAGAAACTGTCCTCCGAGAATGGAATGGAGAGGGACTTAGAAGTGGTCGGTTGGTTCGAAACATTCTCCATGAGGCTGAATGAGAGTGCACCAGGGGAGTAGGCTACGCTGACTTTAAGCTTAGGATATAGTGGAATTGGTCAGAACTCGGGGTTCGGATTGGGTACATGACAACCTAAAGCTTCTTTCTTTTTCTCTCTTCAACCTCGTCGATCTGGTGTCAAAAATGGGCTCAGATATCCTCTCTTTTGAGCTGTTCCTTATGCTCGCGGATTAGTCGTTTGTTCCGTGTAAGCAGCGATTTAGGTCGAGGAGAAGGTGTTTAGTAAGGGATGGCAAGCTCGGGCCCCCACTGATTCTCTGAAGACTGTGACATCTAAGTAGAAAGAAAAAGGTGAGGGCCCATTATAAAAAAGAAAGTGGAAAAGATTAAGATCTTGATAACTCGAGTTTGCAAGCTCAAGATAACGAGATCGCCTTAATCAAGCTTGAAGGCTAGAAATAGCTAGATTAACTGAAATTACAACACCGAACTATTATAATGTTTGGGGCATCAAGAGTGTACCCACGCGAGAGTGGGGCGCGGTTACTATCAATTTAAGAGTATCCCGAATTCTTAGGAAAAGGGGGGCAATTACCCAAAAAATGAGATATTATCGGGATACATGCATTAAACCCTAATCCAAAACCCTTTTTTTTATTAAGCTAAACAAAACCTATATCCTAATACCCCATAACCTAAAAGGTCCCATTTTTTATCAGTTTTTACCAGATTTTTTTTGCCTAAAATGTACTTATGATCTATGCAAGTCTACACAATCAAAATCTATCTACTGGAAAAGGGATTTCAAGAATCTGGTAGAAACCAGAAAAACATTTTTACGTATAGAGGAAACGTATATATATTTTTTTAATGAGTGGTAAAGACCAGAAAACTTACACGAGGTTGTTTGTGGAAACGAGGAGATGGTTGATTGAAGAAGGGGAAGCAAGAATGATCTCATGGAGCCAAAGGTGGTGAGGTTGCTTTGCTTCTTCGATTTGGAAAACATGCAAAAGGAAGAGCTCTAGTTTGTGTTTCTTTTTCTGAAAGCTAAAATGCAAAAGTGAATGAAGTGGTGAAGAAGGAAGGGTATATATAGGCAAAAGGAATGGTAAAAGTCGAATGGATCTGGACCGTTGCATGATGAATTGGAAAAATCTGACGGATCCTATTCAATCTTAAAAATGGCGACAAAAAAGGAATAGGAGAGGATGTGTGCAGGTAAAATGGTACTCAAGTACTCTTGGTAAGCAATACCCCAGTGACACGTGTAACGCCCTGGTTACCCCAGAACAGTTACGGTGAACGGTGGACTGGAAATTTGACCCGCTACCCGAGTCCTTTGGCCAAAAACGTGCTCTAAGCGTAATTAACAGGTTAAGGTATAAAACTAATAAAAAGGAAATGGATATTTTCATTACAATCTGCTCTGCAGAGCTAATCAAAACATTTACAAGTTGTTCTCAGTACAAAATGGTCATTACTGTTTTAAATTTACAATCCCGCCGACCTAAGCGGCAAAAAAATAGGGTAAACCCCCTAGTTCCTCTGAGAACGCCTTGGCCGTGGTGGTCAAGCGGCCGCATATGTACACATCACCACCTAAGCTCTCCACTCAAGGCTGGGTGAGTTTTTCTTTCCCTTTACCTGCACCACATAGCACCCATGAGCCAAGGCCCAGCAAGAAAAGCATAATAAAACATGATATAATATCAACAATGATCGTAATAATCATTCAGGACCAACAATCAAAACAAATAGGTGACAGTCGCAAAAGTCACTAATATGGGGACAGCACCCTTTAGCCATGTGACGGTAGGATCACTAGGCTTAATTGATAAGAGAACCTTTCATAAGTTTGAATAGGATAGGTGTATGGTGAATGGTCACCAACATAACCTTCCTCATGACCATAGAGTCATAACCTTGGAACAACGTTCCCTAGCCATGTGACAAACAGTCACCGGGGCCATATGCCCTGGCTCTGAATAACTGGTCTTAGACCAGACAAGTGCTTATAAGTTCATCGACCTTAGGGTCGGTCCAGCGTTAATACCCCATATGAGTCATTCTTGCTGATATCGATTAGATCTAATCTTCATTTGGCTCGATGTTCATGACGCTATGCCATTTCTGACTCTTTAGGTCAGTGTCCCTGACTAATCAGTACATATACAAGTATTCAACATTCACTAGCATATAATGGGCAATCCATGTCCAAAATGATCAATCAACATGCCTCAATAATAATTATGCATGCCACATACACGCAGGGTGCAGTTTTCTTACCTCCTGTTCGAGTGAGAATTAATAATAAGAACGACCCTTGAGAACGATCAACCTTTTGGTTCTTTAGCGGTTACCTGGTCATAACCAATTATGGGATTCCATCAATAAAATGAATGATAAAAGGTTCCCAAACCAAAACCTAGCCTCCGAGACATCAAACACTACTAAACCGGGTAGTAGGATCGACCCCGAGGCCTAAGGCTTGCATCCCCGAGCCAAAAAACCATTTCTGGCCAAAAAGCCACTAAGGGCCGTGGCCCTCCTTGGCCATGCCGCGGCCCGCCCCTCAAACAGAGGCGCCCAAACTCAGCATCCTTCAAGGGCCACGGCCCTCCCTGGCCATGCCGCAGCCCAACCTCCAGTTCAGCCAAAACCCCTGTTTTTCTTCCTTTGCGATTTCTCTTGGAACCAACCCTTCAAACCAAGTTTAAACACCACTCAAACCTCCAATACAACCCCTAAACTTGATCTATATCACTCCCTTAGCAAAACCCAAGATAAACCCCAATCAAAACTTCCATCAATTCCAACAATCCACCATAAAAACACAAGTTGAAAACTAACACCAAAACAGAGTATACCAGTAAACTAGTGGCTGGAATCTTACCTCAAACTCAGGTTGTGATGCTCTTCAATGGTGGAACACTCTCCCAAACTCCCAAGGTCTACTTCCCAAGCTTGAATCCTCAACAAGATCACCAAAAATCACAAAGAAAATGGAAGAAGGAGAAGGTACGGGAAGCTCAAGAACTTGCTCTGTTTTTCTCATCAACTTACAGCATAAGGAGTTTATATCTATCCTAGGGGTAAAAAGACCATTATACCCCTAGGTCATTTAAGGGTTTCTAAAGGCTCCCAAGGGAATATTTGTCCTTTCCAACCTATCTCGTTAATCATAATTAACGCTCTCCAATTCCCGCTATTCTCAATAATCTCAAACTCCAATCATTCATATCCCGTTACCCTCTAATGCCCGGTAACACTCTAATCATTAAAATCACCCCGAGACTCCTCCCGAGCCTCGAACTTAAACTTGTCATGACCAGGCCGCTAATTAATAATCCAAGATCGTCTCATGCCGAATAGCTCGAACAATCCCACATTATAATGTGGTCTCAACATATATCACCGACATGCATACAAATATACAATTATACCCTCAACGGGCCAAATTACCATCACACCCCTGTAATTAAACATGTGGACCCACATGCATGCATTTAACATCATATTATAATATAATTCACATATACATGCATAATATCATTTAATGGCTTAATTAAACAAGCATGGCCCTCCCGGCCTACTAATCCTGCCATTAAACCACATCGGAGAATTCGGGGCATTACAACTATCCCCTCCTTACAGAAATTTCGTCCTCAAAATTTACTTGAACAGCTCGGGATACTGATTCTGCATGTCTGACTCCAGCTCCCAGGTCGCTTCCTTGACCTTGCTGTTCCTCCACAATACCTTAACCAAAGGTATCGTCTTGTTTTTGAGGACCTTATCTTTTCTGTCAAGTATCTGGACAGGCTGTTCCTCATAGGAGAGATCTGCCTCAAGCTCCAGATCTTCATAGCTCAAAATATGATTAACATCAGGCACATACCTCCGAAGAGCTGAAACATGAAATACATTATGCACGGCAGACAACGCCGGAGGCAAAGCTAACCTATAAGCCACTTGACCAACCCTATCCAGGATCTCAAATTGACCTACATACCTGGGGCTCAGCTTGCCTTTCATCCCAAACCTTCTCACCCCTTTCCATGGCGAGACTCTAAGGAAGACATAGTCTCCTACCTGGAACTCCACGTTCCTGCGTTTGGGATCTGCATAGCTCTTCTGTCTACTCTAAGAAGTAAGCATTCTAGCTCTAATCTTCTCTATAGCCTCATTGGTCCTCTGAACTACCTCAGGACCTAAGTATCTCCTTTCACCTGTCTCATCCCAATGAATGGGAGACCTACATTTCCTACCATACAACATCTCATAAGGTGCAACCCCAATGGTAGACCGATAACTGTTATTGTAGGAGAACTCTATCAAAGGCAGATACTTACTCCAAGATCCACCAACGTCCAGCACACATGCTCTCAGCATGTCTTCCAAAATCTGGATCGTCCTTTTAGATTGTCCATTTGTCTGAGGATGATAAGCAGTACTGAACTTCAACTGCGTCCCCATGGCCTTCCGCAAACTCCCCCAAAACTTGGAAGTAAAAGTAGGGTCTCGATCAGACACGATTGACCTAGGCGCACCATGGAGCCGCACGATCTCTCTCACATAGAGATCTGCATACTGATCAACTGTGTAAGTAGTCCTCATTGGCAGAAAGTGAGCTGACTTGGTGTAGCGATCCACTATAACCCAAATGGAATCATGCTGACCCACAGTCCTTGTAATGCCCCAGATTCCCTAATGTGGTTTAATGGCTGGATTAGTAGGCCGGGAGGGCCAGAATTGTTTAATTATGCCATTAAATGTGTTTATGCATGTTTATGAGAATTATATTATAATATAATGTTAATTGTATGCATGTCGATGATATGTGTTGAGACCACATTATGATGTGGGTTTGTTCGAGCTATTCGACATGAGACAATCTTAGAATATTGATTAGCGGTTTAGTCACAACAGGTTTAAGTGTCGGGACTTGGGTTGAGTCTCGGGGTGATTTTGATGATTAGAGCGTTACCGGGAGATAAAGGGTAATAGGTTGTGAATTATTGGTGTTTGAGATTATTGAGAATAGCGGGAATTGGAGAGCGTTAATTATGATTAACGGGATAGGAGGAAAGTACCAAATATGCCCTTGGGAGTCTTTAGAAACTATTAATTGACCTAGGGGTAAAATGGACATTTCACCCCTAGGATAGATATAACCTTTGACAGCTGAAGAAAGTGGAAAAACAGAGTATGCAAAAGAGTTCTCCCGTACCTTCTTCTCCTCACTTTTTTTTTTTTGGTCTTTGAACCAATTTTGAGGATTCAAGCTTGGGAAGCAAGCCTTGGGAGTTTGGGAGTGTGTTCCACCATTGAAGACCATCATAAGCCGAGCTTTGGGTAAGTTTCTAACCGTGGTTTTCTCTAGTTTGCTCTGTTCTGGTTTTATTTTGCAGCTGAGATTTCTAGGGTGAATTCATGGTTTTGTGGGGAGTTTTGGCTAGGGTTCCCATGCTTGTGATGTTTGGGGTGTGTTAGAATGGTTTTTGGGATCATTTGGCATCAAGAATAGGATTTGGAAGCTTGGAAATCGAGTTAGAATCGAAGGAGTTGAAGAAGGTCGGTTCAGGGGAGATTGGGTCTGGAGGTAGCGCTACAGCGCCCACCTTAGGGCGCTATAGCGCTCCTCAGGAGGCTTTCTGGCACTTGGGAGGTTCGGAGTCTAGC
This sequence comes from Humulus lupulus, assembly GCF_963169125.1. Lineage (NCBI taxonomy): Eukaryota > Viridiplantae > Streptophyta > Magnoliopsida > Rosales > Cannabaceae > Humulus > Humulus lupulus. Next base: position 188,452,741 of record NC_084793.1, on the reverse strand, counting down.
GCTGTGGCGCTAGGGGTTGAGCGCTGTAGCGCTACCCTGTTCCTTCTAAGTCCCGTTTTGAGTGTTTTTAAGGGTTTTTGACTTGGGGTTTCAATCCTTAAGGCCCGGGATCGAATCTACTCACCGTGTGGGCATGTTTCGAGGTCCCGAGGGTGGTGCTTGGGTTAAGACCCTATTATTATGGATTCTTAATAATGGAGGTTCTAATTGGTTGTGATTAAGTAACCGCTAAGGAACTAAAAGATCGATCGTTCTCAGGGGTCGTCCTTATCATACTTCTCGCTCGAACCTAAGGTAAGAAAACAGTGTACGAATACAGTTGTTCCCCATATAGGTATATGACATGCAAGGTTTGCTATTGAAGCGTGTTGGTTGACATATGTGGACATGGATTGCATATTAAATGCTAGTGAATGCTGATCACCTGTTTATGACACTGACTAGTTAGGGACCGACTCTAAAGTCGATGATCACGCATTGAATGGCTCTATGGCATTAATGCGGGACCGAACCTAAGGTCGAAGAACTTATAAGCACTTGCCTGGTCTACGACCAGATGTCTATAGCCAAGGTATATGACCCCGGTGACCGTTTGTCACATGGCTAAGAGACGTTGTCCATAGCTTCGACTCTAGGGTCGTGAGGAAGGTTATGTTGGTGACTAATCACCTTGCACCTGTCCTGAGCAAGCTTATGAAAGAATCATTTACCCATTAAGCCCTGGTGACCCTATCATCACATGGCTAGAGGGAGCGATGCTCATTATTGTGACTTTTGGCTATTGTCGCCTATCTTTTTGGACTGATAGTCCTGAGTGGTTATTATGATCGTTGTTGATATTATATCATGTCTTATTGTGTTTTCTTGCTGGGCCTTGGCTCATGGGTGCTATGTGGTGCAGGTAAGGGAAAAGATAAGCTTAACCAACCCTGAGTGGAGAGCTTGGGCGACGTTGTGTACATACAGGGCCGCTTGACCGCCATGGTCAAGGTGTTCTCAGAGGGACTAGGGGTTTACCCTATTTTTGCCGCTTAGGCCGGCGGAGATTGTAAATTTGAAACAGTAGCGACTCTTTTGTATTACGAACTACTTGTAAACATTTTGAAAGGCTCATGAGCAGTTTGTTTACTTAATGAAATGCATCCTTTCCTTTTTACTGGTTTTCCACCTTAACCTGATAATAACACTTAGATCACGTTTTAACCAAAGGACTCGGGTAGCGGGTCAAATTTCCGGTTCACTGTTCACCGTAACTGTTCTGGGGTAATCAGGGCGTTACAGTCCTGGGTAAGCCCACCACAAAATCAATTATGATGTCTTCCCACTTCCACTCTGGGATATCCAGAGGCTGCAATAACCCTGCCAGCCTCTGATGCTCAGCCTTGACCTGTTGACATGTCAAGCACTTAGCCACATACTCTACTACATCTCTCTTCATCCCTGGCCACCAATATAACGATCTCACATCCTGATACATCTTTGTGGTGCCTGGATGCAAAGAGTAAGGTGTAGTATGAGATTCATCCAGAATCTCTCACCTCAATGTAGTGTCTAACGAAACACATATCCGCCCCTTGTATCTCAACAAGCCTAGCTCAGACACTGAATAATCTCTGGACACTCCAGCCAGAACATCCTCTCTAATCTTGATCAGCTGTGGATCACTCAACTGACCTTCCTTGATCCTCTCCAACAGCGTAGACTGTAGCGTAATATTAGCCAACTGGCCCACCAGCAGCTCTAGTCATATCATCTGCTAATTCCCTGGCTATCAGCCTCATACTATGGATCTGTCCCGGACCCTTCCGGCTTAAAGCATCTGCTACCACGTTGGCCTTTCCTGGATGATACAGGATCTCGCAATCATAATCTTTTACTAACTCTAGCCAACGCCTTTGCCTCATATTAAGATCTTTCTGGGTGAAGAAGTACTTCAGGCTCTTGTGGTCTGTGTAAATCTCACACTTATCTCCATAGAGATAGTGCCTCCATATCTTCAAAGCAAAAACCACAGCTGCTAACTCTAAATCATGAGTAGGATATCTCTTTTCATACTCCTTCAACTGACGAGAAGCATAGGCAATTACCTTCTCTGATTGCATCAAAACACAGCCCAATCCCTGATGAGAAGCATCATAGTAAATCACAAACTTCTCCCCATTTGTCGGAAGACTCAGAATCGGAGCTGTAATCAACCTTTGCTTTAGTTCATGGAAGCTGTTCTCACACTTATCTGACCACACAAATTTCTGACTCTTGCGTGTCAGTTCAGTCAAAGCACTAGCAATCTTCGAGAACCCTTCAATGAAACGTCTATAGTATCCTGCCAATCCAATGAAACTTCTAACCTCAGAAGCATTCTTTGGCCTTGGCCAGTCTCTGACCGCTTCGATCTTTGTTGGATCCACTTTTATTCCCTCCTTACTAACAATGTGTCCAAGAAAAGATACCTGAGACAACCAGAATTCACATTTCTTGAACTTAGCAAACAGTCTGTGTTCCTTCAGTCTCTGTAGAACCAATCTCAAGTGATACTCAAGTTCTGACTCTGACTGAGAATATACCAGAATGTCATTAATGAAGACGATCACAAACTGGTCCAAATAATCCTTGAGCACTCTGTTCATCAGATCCATAAAAGCAGCAGGGGCATTAGTCAATCCAAATGACATAACTAAAAACTCATAATGCCCATACCTGGTACGGAAAGCAGTCTTAGGCATATCTCCCTCCTTGACTCTCAACTGATGATAACCAGAATGAAGGTCAATCTTAGAGAATGCCTTCTTGCCTTGCAACCGATCGAACAGATCATCTATCCTTGGCAAAGGATACTTATTCTTAATTGTCAGCTTATTCAGTTCCCTGTAATCAATACACATTCTCAGAGAACCATCCTTCTTCTTTACAAACAGAACTGGCGCACCCCAAGGTGAAAAGCTAGGTCTAATAAAACCTAAATCCAATAGTTCTTGCAACTGCACTTTTAATTCTTTCAACTCAGCTGGGGCCATTCTGTAAGGCGTTCTAGACATTGGCTCCGTCCCTGGTGCCAGTTCTATAATGAACTCAATTTCTCTATGTGGTGGCAACCCTGGAAAATCTTCTAGAAACACATCCAGAAACTCACAAACTAACCTGGTATCCTCTGGTCTCGCTGGCACGACCTGGGTGGTATCAACCACACTGGCTAAGAATCCAATGCAACCTTCTTGCAACAAATCCCTAGCCCTCAATGCAGAAATCATAGGAACACAAGGTCCATGCACAATACCAACAAACACAAAATGATCCTCACCTTCAGGCTCAAAGGTGACCATTTTCCTTCTACAATCAATGGTTGCCCCATACTTTGCCAACCAATTCATACCCAGTATCATATCGAAGTCAGTCATAACCAACTCTATTAAATCCACTGACAACTCTCTGCCCTCTACTGTCACTGGCAAAGATCTGACCCACCTCTTGGATACCACTAACTCCCCAGTGGGTAACAAGGTACCAAACCCCACAGCATAGAAATCACAAGGCCTACACAATCTATCAATAACACGACTAGCAACAAAAGAATGTGTAGCACCAGAATCAATCAACACATTATAAGGGGTTCCAGCACTAAGAAGCTGACCTGTAACAACTGAGGGGGAAGCCTCAGCTTCTGCTTGAGTCAACGTGAACACTCGAGCTGGGGCCGAGCTGTCTGCCTTTCTGGGTTCTTCCTTTCTTGCCTTAGGGCAATCCTTTTTAAGATGACCCACTGCTCCACATGAGAAGCAGGCCTTTGCCCTACATTCTCCCAAGTGATGCCTCTTGCACCTTGGGCACTCAGGATAAGACTTCCAGGCTTCACTGCCCCCTGGACGACCCATAGAAATACCATGGGGCCTCCTGTCAGGACCTGGAACTGGGAAGGTATCAGGAACCTTCCTCTTCTGATCACTGGGGCCAACACCCCTACCTGAACCCACAAATGGAGGACTTGGCCTCCTGAATTCCTTTCTGGCTGCACTGTCACGCCATATCTTAATCTCTGCACTCTCAGCTGTGAGTGCCTTCTCAACCACCTGTGCATAGGTAGTAACCCCTGCCATGGTGGTGATACGTACATCTCGGGCTAATCTGGGCTGTAGCCCCTACAAGAATCTCTCTCTCCTAGTCCCATCAGTGGGCACCAATTCCTTGACAAACTTTGCCAATCGATCGAACTTCAAGGCGTACTCAGTGACTGATAAGTAGCTGCCCTGATAGCATCACTGTAGTATTTCTCATTGAATAAAGTCTGAAACTCTTCCCAACTCAGGGCATTTACATTCTTGGTCTGGGTAATCACTTCCCACCAAATTCGGGCATCCTCCCGAAACATATAGGTAGCACAGGCCACCCTCTCATTACCAGATACCCTCATAAAGTCAAGGATAGTGGTAATCATGCTCATCCATTGTTCAGCCTTGGCAGGATCTGCACTGCCCTCAAATACTAGAGGTTGTTGCTTCCTGAACCTTTCATACAAAGGCTCCCATTTATTTCCAACCTCAGGCAGCTGCCCAGCTGCTGGCACCGACACAGGAGGTGCCTCTGATCCATTGGCCACTGTAGGCCCTTGCTGTTGCTTCAAGAGACAAAGCTCTTCTCCCTGTTTCAATATAGTAACCTGCAGATCACTGACTATCTGCTGCCAGTTAACAGGAGCTGGTTGTGGAATTTGAGACTGGTCATTTTCCTGACCCTGGCTATTGTTATTGTTCTGGCCCTGATCACTCTGGCCAGCTGATGTGTCTGTTTGTCCTGGATTCATAATTCTGTCACTGATACCTTGCTGAAATAATAATCAATACGACCAGTCAGGTAGTAATAACTAAACCTTTTGCCGCCTTTACGGTCCAAGAACAAGTAGACAACTATCACATTCCACAGTCATGCAGATATACAAACAGATACATGTCTATAACATTTAGCACTCAGCATGTATCACATAATGATTCACAATCAATCATACTTATAAGCATGTTCCAGCAATTCCCAGTACTAATAAGCACACAGTTGCTGAGGATATAATATTTCAGGGCACGGGTTTAACATAGTGCTTCATGCATACAAATAAAGCATATATGCTGTATTTAAGCAGTCACGCGTATAACTACATAAATAGTTACCAAACCATGAGTCGAGCTTGACTTCAGTGATGTGTGTACATGCCCAGCCAGTCTACATGAACCCTAACCTTGGCATTGCTCTGATACCAAGTTGTAATGCCCTAGTTACCCCAGAATAGTTACGGTGAACGGTGGACCGGAAATTTGACCCGCTACCCGAGTCCTTTGGTCAAAAACGTGCTCTAAGCGTAATTAACAGGTTAAGGTATAAAACTAATAAAAAGGAAATGGATATTTTCATTACAAACTGCTCTGCAGAGCTAATCAAAACATTTACAAGTTGTTCTCAGTACAAAATGGTCATTACTGTTTTAAATTTACAATCCCGCCGACCTAAGCGGCAAAAAAATAGGGTAAACCCCCTAGTTCCTCTGAGAACGCCTTGGCCGTGGTGGTCAAGCGGCCGCATATGTACACATCACCACCTAAGCTCTCCACTCAAGGCTGGGTAAGCTTTTCTTTCCCTTTACCTGCACCACATAGCACCCATGAGCCAAGGCCCAGCAAGAAAAGCATAATAAAACATGATATAATATCAACAATGATCGTAATAATCATTCAGGACCAACAATCAAAACAAATAGGTGACAGTCGCAAAAGTCACTAATATGGGGACAGCACCCTTTAGCCATGTGACGGTAGGATCACCAGGCTTAACTGATAAGAGAACCTTTCATAAGTTTGAATAGGATAGGTGTATGGTGAATGGTCACCAACATAGCCTTCCTCATGACCATAGAGTCATAACCTTGGAACAGCATTCCCTAGCCATGTGACAAACAGTCACCGGGGCCATATGCCCTGGCTCTGAATAACTGGTCTTAGACCAGACAAGCGTTTATAAGTTCATCGACCTTAGGGTTGGTCCAGCGTTAATACCCCATATGAGTCATTCTTGCTGATATCGATTAGATCTAATCTTCATTTGGCTCGATGTTCATGATGCTATGCCATTTCTGACTCTTTAGGTTAGTGTCCCTGACTAATCAATACATATACAAGTATTCAACATTCACTAGCATATAATGGGCAATCCATGTCCACATTTATCAATCAACATGCCTCAATAATAATTATGCATGCCACATACACGCAGGGTGCAGTTTTCTTACCTCCTGTTCGAGTGAGAATTAATAATAAGAACGACCCTTGAGAACGATCAACCTTTTGGTTCTTTAGCGGTTACCTGGTCATAACCAATTATGGGATTCCATCAATAAAATGAATGATAAAAGGTTCCCAAACCAAAACCTAGCCTCCGAGACATCAAACACTACTAAATCGGGTAGTAGGATCGACCCCGAGGCCTAAGGCTTGCATCCTCGAGCCAAAAAGCCATTTTTGGCCAAAAAGCCACTAAGGGCCGCGGCCCTCCTTGGCCATGCCGCGGCCCGCCCCTCAAACAGAGGCGCCCAAACTCAGCATCCTTCAAGGGCCATGGCCCTCCTTGGCCATGCCGCAGCCCAACCTCCAGTTCAGCCAAAACCCCTGTTTTTCTTCCTTTGCGATTTCTCTTGGAACCAACCCTTCAAACCAAGTTTAAACACCACTCAAACCTCCAATACAACCCCTAAACTTGATCTATATCACTCCCTTAGAAAAACCCAAGATAAACCCCAATCAAAACTTCCATCAATTCCAACAATCCACCATAAAAACATAAGCTGAAAACTAACACCAAAACAGAGTATACCAGTAAACTAGTGGCTGGAATCTTACCTCAAACTCAGGTTGTGATGCTCTTCAATGGTGGAACACTCTCCCAAACTCCCAAGGTCTACTTCCCAAGCTTGAATCCTCAACAAGATCACCAAAAATCACAAAGAAAATGGAAGAAGGAGAAGGTACGGGAAGCTCAAGAACTTGCTCTGTTTTTCTCATCAACTTACAGCATAAGGAGTTTATATCTATCCTAGGGGTAAAAAGACCATTATACCCCTAGGTCATTTAAGGGTTTCTAAAGGCTCCCAAGGGCATATTTGTCCTTTCCAACCTATCTCATTAATCATAATTAACGCTCTCCAATTCCCGCTATTCTCAATAATCTCAAACTCCAATCATTCATATCCCGTTACCCTCTAATGCCCGGTAACGCTCTAATCATTAAAATCACCCCGAGACTCCTCCCGAGCCTCGAACTTAAACTTGTCATGACCAGACCGCTAATTAATAATCCAAGATCGTCTCATGCCGAATAGCTCAAACAATCCCACATTATAATGTGGTCTCAACATATATCACCGACATGCATACAAATATACAATTACACCCTCAACGGGCCAAATTACCATCACACCCCTGTAATTAAACATGTGGACCCACATGCATGCATTTAACATCATATTATAATATAATTCACATATACATGCATAATATCATTTAATGGATTAATTAAACAAGTATGGCCCTCCCGGCCTACTAATCCCGCCATTAAACCACATCGGAGAATTCGGGGCATTACAACACGTGTCCACACTCGAGTGTGGTAGATGGGTACGTTTTACGAAAGTGAAGTTCAAAAGTTTCCTTCTTAGAGGATTTGAACCAACACTTTTGAGGGGGAAAATGTTACACCCAAATTTTAAGAATAAAATAAATAGCCTCGAAATGTAGGCTCGAAAAAGTTAAGCTCGTATCTACAAATGTTAGCAGTACACTTATACGAATTGTTAAGTGGTTCCAAATATGTTATTAGCACTCGAGCATGAGTCACATTGTTTGAGCCTAAGTTGCAGGCTTGTAGGCACCAACCTTCTTTCGAGGAACGATGAGCTCGAAGCTTCGCTAGTCTTGAAAGCGCGTCAGCACAACGGTCAAGCTCAATGACGTGTTTCGCATGCAGAAATACTATTAGGAAATCCCTATTTCATAGGGATTCGCTATTATCATATATTAAATCCCTATTGTCATAGGATATTATGTAATTAATGCTTTTATAGTATTTATTTGATTGATTGTAACCTTCCTGAATTAGAGGAAGATATTCTCACAACAAGGTCTATAAATAGCCTAGAGTATTTCATTTGTATTCACACACAGATTGTACTAGAGAATACTCTGCAAAATTTCTTTCATCCAAAGCCTTGAGAGAGTAGTGATAATACAGTGACTCATGGACTAGGCAAAATTTAACTCCTGAATCATGTAAAAAACCTTTGAATCCTTCTACTTTTTATGTATTCTTGTTTAGTGCTCGTCATATTTAAGTTGACGAAAAATGGCGTCAACAAACATCAACAACTTAAAAGCTACACAAATAATCATGATACTCTCGTTCAAGATTAAGTTTATGTCATACTAGAGGTTCAAATGAAAAGATCTTAATAAAGGAAGAGAAAAATCAAACTTTGCATTAGGTCATACTAGAGGTTCAAATGATTCAATTGAAAACCCTAATACAGAAGTTAGTTCATCAACATAGCAAAGAAATCCATAGTACCAAAGTTAAACATACAGAAAATTAAAGAAGAAGAAAAAGAGTTGTAGATTCAATCTCTGAAATCGCTCCCAAAATGTTCTCTTTGCCTCCTCCTCATCAAAAACTAGACTCCAAATTGCACTCAGTCTCCCCTCTATTAACAACCCTAATGACTTTTTATGAAAAGACCTTTTTACCCCACTCAAAATGCTTGTTTTCAACATTCATACGAACAATAGCGCAAGAGCGCTTGTTTGATGGCGCTGAGGAGCTTGGAAAATTGCAAAAACAAGCTTTTTGGAACTCTATAGCATAGGGGCGCTTCACTGTGGAGCAGAGGCGCTTGGGTAGATTTGGCATAGCGCAGGGGTGCTTGGGAAGCAGGCTAGTGCCCTTCTTCTTGGGCTGAATCTCTTCTCTGTAATTCCGCAGCGCAGAGGCGCTACAACATAACGCTGGTGTGCTTCAACAACTAACTTTAATCTTCAATAAACTTCCAAAAATTGCTCCAAAAAGTCCAACACAACCCATTAACAAGCCTCGAGGCCACAATCACCTCAAACTGACCAAATTCAACATTCTTTTGAACAATTTTCTTCTTGTTTCACTCAATCTCATATGTTAGACTAATAAAACCAGAAACAAAAAGAAACTAGCATAATTCTGTACAAAACAAACTTAATTACCTCAAATTTTTTCTAAAACAAACACAATAAAGCAAGTAAAAAACTCGCTTATCAATAGAACCATTTCTATGGGTTTTCAGAATGCTTATTCACAACTCAAGATGAAACAAACTTTGGATTTTTTTTTCTATATTGAATTGATTTTAATATGAGTTTGTTAGGTGGGAGAAATATAGGATGAGATGAGATGTTGAAAATTGATTTTGATTTTGGGTTTGGTTATTCAGATTTGAGAAGAGATATTGATTTGGTGATGATGAAGTTTTTTTTTCTTTAAATCTGGGTTTGAGATAATCTCAAGAACACATTTTGATTTAGTTTTTTTTGTTTGAATTTGGGTTTGAGATTTTTTTTTGTCGGGAATCTCAGTTTGAGATATCGATTTAGTTTTAATTAAATTTTGTTTAATATTTTAGTTTAAGAAATAGATTAGAGTTTTAAATTTTTTATTCTTTTTTAAAATTAAATATAAATGTTTTAATTATTTTTTTTTTAAATAAAATCGAAGTTTCGAAAAATAGCATTTCAATAATTAAAATAATTAATTTTGAATTAATTAGTTTTATTATTTAACTATTGTGAAAATATATTTTTGATAATTAAAATTAGTTTTGAATTTGCATTAATATTTATTCTTTAATTAATTTGATAAGATAAGTTATCAGGTTTAGATATTTTTGAATAAATAGATTATTAAATAATATTAAAAGAAAATTGGTTGAATCACATCCCTAAAAATAGGGATGATACACGCCAACCACAGTCCAGGGATTGTAGTTTGCGTGTACAATAATAGCAAGATCAATATTGTATCTTGATATTTTTCTTTTATTTATTTATTTAATAATAGATTTATTGTTTGAATTTTAAAATTTGAATTTAAGTAATTCTTTTATAAATCTATCAGAAATATAGTTTTACAATATATATGATATACAAAATATTCTAGAAAAAGAAAATTCTAATCTTTCCAGAGAGAGAAAAATATATCGTAATATTTCCTATCCTTGAAATCTGTCTCAGACCTAATATTCCAAGATCTTATGTGTTGAAAATATCTTGATATCTTGTGAATCAGAGATATTTTCATACCATTACTCTATGTGCCCACACACGTCTAGAGGTATAGAGATACATCTTGGAAGATCTTGGTCTGAGTATTTTAAAGAACTGCTTTGGATTGGATGTTCGTTGGAGATACAAAAAGATAACGATGATTCTTGATAGTTCTACAACTGGTAAATCCTCATTTTTTTTCTTTATGATTAATATTTTTCATGTTAATTGATTTGATTATTTAAAGTTTGTTTAATTTTTTTTTTTGAAATCTCTGGGCCTAACACCCCGTGCTTTTTACTGCGTGTATGGTAAACCAGTTACTAACATAAACACCATACGACTCATGCACGAGAAGTATCGTAGTCTAAATTCTCTATTTCCTAGCCCACCATTGATGTAGCGACCGAAAATTCTTAACAGATGACTCACTAGAAAATGACAGTGTTTTTGTAGTGGTCAATTCATTCTAAAAAAATGTCAACTTATCACAAAACGGTCGTTAAAATTGTAAAAGTACATGCATAAACATAATAAAAGTGTTTACATCCCAAAACCAAGGTTAAACATTTCTGAGTCTGAGATCTCAGTATTTTAAAAACAAAACAATCGTTAAATAATGAAAAATCGAGTACTTGGCTGAATGGTCTTCTTGACTTGCTTGAAAGCATAACACATAATTAAAATACTTTAAAACATGGTGTGGATGAGTATAAGAAACCCCACTAAGCCGATAGGTTAGCTGGTCACAATATGCATATGAAAATGAGATTCCATCATCACCAAGTTCTTATTCCTTAGCTTTACTTGTACACACTAAGTAACTGATGAGCTAAAACAACTAGTAAAGAAGCAAAACATACTGAAGTATATCCTAGGTCATAACATGATAATAATACACAATGAGCACAGCAAGTTTTCTAATATCTTAACCTATCATAAAACTTATAAACATATTCATAAGATTTGGCGGATTTGGTACCCTAATTCAATACTCCGTCCCATCTATCATAATGTAACTCAAATCACATAAGTAAAGCCATCAAGAATGTAACATAGCATATTAAACACAGGGAGGTGATCTGCTTCAAGACTCCATGGTCAGGAGAATAACCACTTCCCATACTAAGTGGCAAACACACATACTTCCACGATGATTGTCCTGTAATATGGACATACTACAATATGGACACATGGTATCCCATAACTACAGAACCTTAGCATACATAACAAACAGTTGCATCCATAGCAAGTCATAAACACAATTTAATTCTTAAGCAATATTCATATTACTGTAAAGCATATTATAAACTCATGCATATTACAGAAATAGTTGGAATCCACATAACCTAAGTTATTCTAGGTACAAAACTTCCTTACCTGAAGTTCTTAGCTTGAACTTCCTATTGTGATTGAGATCGCTTCTAAGTCATATAAATTCAATAGGACGCAAAACTCAATTTATATCCATCAATGTAATCCATAAGAAAAGAAATTAAAGGACACTCTCATCCCAAAAACATGTTCCCAACACTTGGCCAAAACTTGAGCCCTTGGGGTAAAATGACCAAAATACTCAAATCAGAAGCCCGAATCAGACTTAGAAAATTATTGTTCCAATTAATAATTTATTCTTGACCTATGTATGAAATTTTATGTACAAACTCCAATTATATCTCAATCTATGAATTCTCAAGCCACGAGCCCAATTTCCTAGACCCTGGGCCCAAATCTCGATCCCCAATGTAAAATCGAGCTCGAAACGTGAATCACATCATAACTTATTCATTAAAGTACTTTCTAGTCCTTGAAAATACTTTCTAGATCCTCAAATCCAAAGTTAAACCTCAAATATCACTTCCTAAGTCTCGAGCAAAATCCCAACCCTCACCTCTAATCCTAAGCCCTAAGCTCTACTTCAATGTCAATGATAGCCTTAAATATTTTCTTTCTCTTGAAAATATTATCCCAAGCTCTTAACTACTCAAATCTGAGCCTTACATTGAATTCCTGAGCCCAAACACAATTATACCAATCTTATGGCTCACGTGGGCCTTATGCATGGCGCATGCAGACCTCAACCCTAATGCCTAATTCACAACTACCTAAGCCTTTGGCTTGCTCCCATCACCAAAATCATCAACATACCATCATCACAACAACAATCTCGACCTCCCATAACATAATCACCACCACATGGGTAGTGGTTACTCTCAAACCCGAACACCCCCCCTTAAGCTATAAGGTAGGCCGCTTATTCCCATCCAAAAACTAGATCACAAACACACATACTCGACCTCCATGGGAGCCCACTACCCATGCTAAGAGCATCACCTTCCTCACCGTCGACCACACCCTCACCAAAGTTTCCTACATTCCATCACAAGCATAACCTTTCCCCACAAAAATTCTTCATTTGGACAAAATGAGCTATCCGTATTCAAGCACCTCTTATTCCTTATGCACCATTAATTCACCAGTGAGTAGATAATTTATAATCATATTATAAATTTGACCTCAATAACTATTAAGCTCCAGAATTAACACTTAAATGAACCAATATTCAATCCATTAGGAAAGCTTGGATTCCAATATTGTTAGATCATGTTCTCAACCATCCATACTATTGAATCACCAATCCATGTATCACTAGCCTCATTATTTGAATAGACCTTAATGAGCGAATCAAAAGGCTCAACAGACATGAAGAAGAGCTCATGACTACTCAAGATTTAGACTGATCTATAAATGATCGTCATTTTGATATGAATTAAATCTTTATGGAAAATGGTATGTTTATAAATAAATTAATTCAAATCGGTCTAGTCATATATAAATTGATTATATAAAGTACCTTTACTAAGATGTATATCCACATCATCAATCTGCATCTAGATCACATGCATTTATAAAAGTGCTTTGTAAACCATACTAGCAACAATTGATTAAAGATTCCACACTTTGTTGCTGAAAATTTTATTCATTATCTATGATCTTAATTCTCTCGTACTCATAGAAGATCATACTCTCATTAATTAATATGGAGTTTACTAATATTTATTCAATAATAATTCAAACATTCAATTATAAAGAAAATGTACTTTTATTTAATTCCAAACACAATGTCTTGTTACATGCTTCTAGAGTACCAACACTAACAATCTCCCACTTACCCTTAAAGCAAACGAGGCATGTCTTTTAAACTCATATTTCCCACGTGACCCTTAAAATGAGTTGGTAGGAATTGTCTTGGTAAATGGGTCAGCTAGGTTCTATTTCGATGCTATCTTTATAACTGTCACATCACCTCTATACACAATCTGTCTAACCAAATGATATTTCCTCTCTATATGCTTGCCCCTTTTATGACTCTTTGGTTCTTTAATGTTTACTACTGCTCAACTGTTGTCACAGTATATGACTAGTGGCTTGTCCATATTTGGAACGACTTCCTAATCAGTATAAACATTTTTGAGCCATATCGCTTCTTTAGCTGCTATGTATTCGACTTCCATGGTAGAATTTGTAATACTAGATTATTTGATACTTTTCCAGACTACAACTCCTTCACCACTAGCGAATAATAAGAAAAACGTCGACTTATGATTGTCCCTATCTGATTGGAAATCAGAATCAATTTTTCCAATGAGGTTTAGGTCACTACTTGAATACACAAGCACATAATCTCTCATTCTTCGAACCTTAGTGGCTCTCGGCCTCACTAGACTCGGTTCACCCGAGCATGTAACACATCATCAACATCGTCATATGTTGGAGGAGAGTGAGATTACACCACCACGAAATCTAGAATCTACACAAAATTATGATTGACAAAAGACCAAAGAAAGATGGAGAAAGATGATGCAAACCCTAGTGTTGGAACACAATTCTTCAACCTTGATGATGCTTCAAAACCCTTATTGAATCCACTACTTTGAACTTCTTTTTCTTCAATGGAAAAACACAACCAAAGCTTATAAACAATATGTATCGCTATCCTAATTCTCTATTTCCTAGCCCGCCATAGATGCTTAAGGTATTTTTTAAGACGAAATGGGAATTGGGATTGAACAAGCCTTAAACTCACAAAGTCAAGCACTTTCTTTATGAGTTTCTTGGAGAAATCTAGAGATTTTTGAAAGCTAGTGAGAGAGAGAGAGGATAGAGAGATATTTGAGAGAGTGATCAAGTCTTCCAAAACTCTAAGAGGACCTTTTTATAGTGTAGGCACCGTCATTAGGTATAACCAATGGGATTAGAGCTATAGAACTTGTCATTTGGAGCTTAAAACACATGTTTGTACGAACACGTCAGGCAATGGCTATAGGCGATGCATTGCCTGCTAGGGCTTTTTGAGCCCTTTGCATCCAGGCGATGCAATGCCTCCTAAGAGGCGACACATCTCCCCCCCTCTGACTTTTGACCCCTCCAAATGGCCTAAATTTCTCCCAAATGCTACCAAAAACATAATTTTTAAGTGCCTACAATTGAAACTCAAATTTCACATCTATACTATGTGAAATTCACTAAGTGTTTTAAACCTAGCTTGTATAACAACACTTATCCTTTGTATTTAACCAATCATAATATTCCCCCACTTGGTTAAATACAAGCCTTAACCTCTAACTTAAACCATTTTGGTGCCTAAATTAAAGTTCCTTTCGACTTGAACTTTACCTTAGTAAAAATACCACAAAATCTTATCAAAATCATTGGTAGCTTAAAAGCTTTAACCAAGTATTCCTAATGATAAAACTGGTGATATCTCACACAAGATCTTTTGTTTTCCCACTTTCTCGCTTAACACTCATATGGCCATGTGATCATCCCGTCATGAACTTTAAGAGGAGAAACTCCAACTCCCATGAGAGGCGGCACCACCTCTAATTTAACATAGGTGAAGTTCTTACAACATCTTTGCTACCTTCAGAGATGCTTGTGCACTCAACTGAACTCCATTAAAAGCCCTAGGCATAACCCTTACTCGATAGCAGCCAACACTAACCATCTTAGATGGAACTCACAAAAGGTTTAGTGTTGAAACCATTCACTTATCAATGACTTGTTCTTGCCCATTGAACTTTATCCCTTGATGTTAACAAGTTTGGAGTTGGGTATCCATCATTGGTGAACCTTTTATTCTAGGTGTTTCAGTCCCATCCCTTTTGAAGTGGAACTTGCTAATCTATTCACAAGAGGTTTTGTAAATGGCTCTGCTAAGTTCTCACTTGTCTTAACATATGAGATCGATATGATTCCATCTTGAATCAATTGTCTCACATATTCATGTATTAGATTAATGTGTCTAGACTTTCAGTTATACACATTATTATATGCTCTAGCAAGAGCGGATTGGCTATCACAATGTATTGAAATTGTTGATACCATATCTGCGGTAAAAAGGATATCCAACATGAGATCCCTAAGCCACTCGACTGTTGGAAAAAGCTTATACAGGATCTTTATTTATTTTCATGTATATCTAATATTAAACAAATTAATACAAGATAGCCTAAAACATGTTTCTAAAATTGAATTCAAAGATAAACAAATAATATAATACTTACAGTATACGCAGCGGAATTAAGATTCCTTCCTTTAGTTTCTCTAACTCTTGTATCCTTTCTGTCGCAGAGTATTATCAAGAAATTGAACCGATCTTCTATTTTCTTCACGATCTTCCAATGTATCCTTAGAACCACCTAGACTAGTGTGGGCAATTCTCAACACATGAGATAGATATAGAGAGAAGAAGAGAAAATAACAAAGTGGCTTAGAAAAGGACTTGTGTTTAGAGAGAATATAAAACTATCAGAAAATCTGACTTGTGACTTATCTGTCGTCTCTGTCGTATCTAAAATCTTCTCTCTAAGCACTCCTTTTATAGACTCAATTAGGCCATTTAATTTAATTAAAAAATCAATAAAATAACAGCCATTTTTAAGCCCTAGGTCGAAATTATCATGGGCTATAGGCCCGTGAAATTTCCCATTTGATTATAAGCCCATTGGACTTAAAATCAAGGCCTGTATTATTTTCTATTGATTTAATTAATTAAATAATTATTTAAATCCTTTATCAAATTAATTATTTATAATTTGAACCTTGATTTAAATTTATTTATTAATTTAGATACCAATTTATCTTAATTAATAAATCTGCCATAATTTCTCTTTTCTTCTCAAAATTACACAACTCTGTGAAACTATCCAAAATTGACCTGGTCAACTTTGATAATTCTAATTGATGATTAAATTAATTAATTGAAACTATCTAGATGATTTTATCCAAGGTACAATGGGGACCATGGGCCTATGAAATCAAGCTCCAATAAGTTATCATAAATCTAACAAATAAATTTACTAACTTATTAATTCCTCGTGACTCCACTATAGACTTGGAATTGCACTCTTGAATTCATAGAACGCTCTATAACAAATATAGATACGCTATTAATTATCCATTATTACAACCATAATTGTCACTCAATCCTCTATAGACGGTCTACAATGAGACAGGACTAAAATACCGTTTTACCCCTCATTGTATTTTATCCTTAAAACACTTAGTTCCTTGTAAATGATATTTCAGTAAACTAATTTAATTACTGAAATGAGATCTCTATCATTTAACACCTTGAACCAAACTAAAAGGAAACCATCGTTTCACTTCTTCATCAGAAGCTATAGATGTTCATATCTATGATTAACACTCCCACTCAATTATACTACCGAGTTCCCAAGATGTAAGTATGGGCTAGTCTGTAGGGTAAGCTGGTAACGAACAAGTCAAAGAACTCAAATAATACAATCAGTTAGAATACTAACCACTCAGAATTGAGATTGAATTGACCTATGGTCAACTATATGATATGACTAGAATAGATAATAACGGTATGTTTACTTATCTTATCAACTGTCAATATCGGTCCTGTCCGATGTAACAAATACATCCGATCTTATCTACTTTGCTAATGTTCTGGAAAGAACATAACACTGTAATGTGTAAGTAGATCATATCGTAGATTGGCAAGTCAGTGTAAATCCGGTGCACTGACTAATCTTAGGACTAACTTATTTTTGAACATATAATCATATTTATATTCCACTGTGATTACGTCACTATAAATAAGATTAGCTATATGCTCGCGATTTAATAGAAGTTTATATTAAACAAATAATCATGAAAATAAAACATGTGAGCAAAGTGATTGACCAAGTCAAAAAATGATTTCTATTCTTTTATTGATAATCAAATGTGATTACAAAGAATTTGAGTTTTAATTAGGGCATAAAACCCCAACATCGACCTCTTTGTTGGTTGCTGCTAGAGCTATAAACTCCGCTTCCATGGTTGAGTGTGATATAAAAGTTTCCTTTTTGGAACCCCATGAGATTGCACCTCCTCCAAGACTAAACTTCCAACCGGTGGAGGAGAGATTATCTCCCACTCCCAATATCCAACTAGCGTCGGAATATCTTTCAAGTATCATTGGAAAGTTTGTATAGTGAAGAATATATTCTTTAGTACTCTTAAGGTAACCAAGAATTCTCTCAATATCCTTCCAATGCTTGATACTTGGATTGCTAGTAAACCCACTAAGTTTACTAACCTCATATGCAATATTCACTCTTGTGCAATGTGTGGTGTACATTAGGCTTCCTATTGCACTTGCATATTCTAATTGAGCCACCACTCTTCCCTCATTCTTTTCAAACTTAATGTTTGAATCAAATGATGTATTTGCCTCTTTGATTTTGAGATGACTAAATTTGTCAAGCACTTTCTCGACAAAGTGGGTATGACACAATACACAACCCCCACTATACCTTCTAACTTTGATACCTAGAATGGTATCCACCTCTCCAATGTCTTTAATTTTAAAGTTAGAAGATATAAACCTCATTGTTTTCATTATTTCTCTCATGTCATTACTCAAAATCAACATGTCATCTACATATAGACACACTAATATGATATAGTCATCACAAGTCTAAGAGTATAAGCACTTGTCCGAATTGTTGTGTCTAAGTCCATTTGAAACAATGACTTTATCAAACTTCTCATACCATTTTTTTGGAGCTAGTTTCAAACCATAAAATGATTGAAAAGCTACACACTTTATGGTCATTTCCTTGAAGAACAAAACCCTCTAATTATTCCATATAGACCTCCTCCTTGAGATCCCCATTTAGGAATGCTGATTTGACATCCATTTGGTGAACATAAAGGTTATATATAGATGATGAAGCAAATAATAATCTAATAGAAGTAGTTCTTGCTACTGGTGCATAAGTGTCAAAGTAATCTATTCTCTCCCTTTGTTTAAATCCTTTGGCTACTAATCTAGCCTTAAAGGTTTGTATGGTGCCATCAGTATGGTATTTCCTTCTAAGTAACCATTTGCACCCAATTGGTTTAGACCCCTTTGGAAGGTCAACCAATTCCCAAGTGTGGTTTGCCATAATTGAATCAACTCCACCATTAATTGCCTCCTTCCAAAAAGTGGAGTCCCTTGAGGACATTGCTTCTTTGAAAGTTTTGGGATCATCCTATATTTGAAGTACTATTGGATATTGCCAAATCACTTCCTCATGATTTCCTTTAACAAGGTATAGTGTTTCTATTTGAGAACACTTCTTACTTGATCCTAAGTCTTTGAGCCTTTGGCTCCTTCTAGGTAATTGAGGTTGCTCACCAACCATTTTAGGAGTCTCCTCTTAAGGCTCTATAATTTGATTTGGTTCTGTTAACTTGTTTCCATCGCATGGAATGTTCTCAAAGAACTCAAACTCTATTGATTCAATTATTACATTAGACTCAAAGTCTAATAATGTATAAGCTTTGCTATTTTAGGCATAACCCACAAATGCACATCTTATAGCCCTTGGACCCAACTTGGTCCTTTTGGGATCGGTGTTCTTGCAATAAGCAAGACACCCTACACTTTAAGATAACCAATTTTTGGTTTCTCCTTTCCATAACTCATATGGAGAGATATTGTTTTTCTTAATGGGAATACGATTTATAATATGACAAGCGGATAGCAAGGTTTCACCCCACAAACTAAAACTCAATTTTAAATGTAATAGCATAGCATTAATCATCTAAAGAAGTATTCTACTTTTCCATTATGCTATACCATTTTTGTGTGGAGTATAAGGGGTTGTACAATCATGTATTATTCCATGCTCTTCAAAAAACAAGTTGAAATCATTTGAAAAATATTCACCACCCGTATCTTTTCTAAGCACTTTAATTTTCATTTCCAATTGATTTTCAACTTCCGCTTTGTAAGCTTTAAACAAATTAAATGCTTCATCTTTATTCTTAAGCAAATATACATATGTGAACCTAGAACAATCATCTATGAAAGTAATAAAATATCTACTTCCTCCTCCAGTCAACATTCCATTTAGTTCACATAAGTCACTATGTATCAAATCTAACAACTTAGAGTTTCTTTTAGAACTTGGAAAATGTTTCTTTACCATCTTAGATATAATACATAATTCACATTTATCATGCTCAACATTATCACAATCAATCAATACACATTTAATTGCTCTTTTAATTGTGCTAAATCATATATGTGTAAGTCTAACATGCCACGGATGAATAGAATTTGAGTCAAGCATATAACAAGAAGAAGATGAAACTTTATTGTTTGTAACAATTTGTAGTACGATTACCCAATATTGTCCGCCATAATTCCCTATAAATACAAGAGGAATGGATAGTAAAAGGGATGGACATTCTGTATGCAAAGAATCTGCCAAAATTGTCATAAACAATTTCGTAAAGGGTTCCTAAACAGATCAATAATAGTGACTCATGGACTAGGTGAATTTTAACAACTGAACCACATAAATTATGGGTATTTTTATATTTCTTTACATTTGGTTTATGTTGACCCTGATTTTGGTCAACTGACACAGAGTCAAAATTGCTTGACGTGGACATATATGTTGAAATGAGAATAATGACAAAAATAATAAAACACACAGGAATTTATAGTGGTTCGGCCCTAGAATCTGGTAATAACCTACGTCCACTTGAGCTGTTATTGATATAATATTTCAAAGGAGTGATTAAAGAACTAGGGTTCAATGAGTTTAACCAACCTCTGAAGAACAAAACAATATATCAAATATGATAGCTCTAATACACTCGTAAAACTCTAATCTCAGATAATTAGAAAGCAAAAAAGTCCCTTCCTTGAGCTATCTTTCTCTATTTATAGGCTCAAGGAAGATTACATTAATTTGTTACAGACATTCTTTCCTAAATAATCGGATACTCAGGAAATCATGGGAGATAATTTCGGATATGATTATAACTGCATAATATTTTCTCCAAATATAGCGAGTATACGACCAAGCTAGTCGTATATAAAGATTGAGCGTTGCGCCATAGACATCTTTCTGGTCGATGGTCGAACAAGACTTCTGCCAGATGTCAGCCACGTGTACTAAACGTCTGCCATGTCATCCATGCCTGTTTTTTTGATAACATTTGCCCCCCCAAGTTTGCTTAATGCGACCAGTAATAAAGAAACTTTAGGGAAACAACTGTTCATATGCCCCGCGAAATCTGTCAGAATCCTCGTGCGTTTTTGAAAACCGTGACATAATTATATCTAATCAAGCCTTTTTAGTTTTCAAGAAATCAATTCGACGGCTTATACACTCCCCCACGTTTCGAAAATGGGAAAGTCATGATTGCCACTTTTTGCCATACTTCAGCCTCTATAAGTAACCTCTTTATCTTTCTTATAATTCTTTACTCACCATTCCAATCAAGAACTTCAAGAACTTTGCTTCAGAGCCCAGAATTTCAAAACCATTCAGACGTCCTGCCGAAGATCTCTCCGACTCAAAATTTTTATTTTTCTGAATCTCCGCCTTTGCCCAGGTAATCACCTAGTCTTTTAAACTCTTCATTATGCCATGCATGCTGTTACTGTGCTCTGTGATTTCCTGCGTTTTTTAGTAGAATTTTATGAGGATTTTGTATAAACCATCTGATGCTTGGTAAGAGAGTGTATTTCTGCTTTATATAAGTTAGGAGCTAGTTCGATAGTAAGGATCATAGGTTTAGGGCATAAGATCGACGTAAAAATTCAATCTTTAAGCTAGTTGAAAAAACTGGGGTTTTTCCCGCCCTTTAGGAGTTGAAAAAGTTCCTTTTCAGAAAACATTTTATTCCCTTTTTGATCTGTTTTTCAAACTACTAGCACCAAACTTAGCGTATGGGTAGGATGCTGCTGGTCAATAGACGCGAGCAACGTTATCTCAATCTCCCACGTAACTCCGCAGGCTATGTGTCTTATCTCCTCCTTTGTTTGTTTGCAGTTCATAAGCAAGACCCTTGGGGAGGAGAAAGACCCATTGAAGATGACCTTCTAGCTCAGCTGCTTGACGGCGAAGAAAACCCCTCTACTCTGATACTAGATATCCCTTTCTCTCGCCCTAGCCCAAACCCTTATCCAGTTCCAACCCAAAGAATGCCTCGAACAAAAACAAAAGCTCAAAAAAGGAAAATCCCTAACTCATCATGCCAGCCTACTGCTGATGTCCCCTCGACCAGTGGTTGAGGTGAAAATGTTCCTGATGCCAATGTACAAAGGCATGCCCGTCCTTGACACGCTACTCATCCGGATGTTGAGTGGCACGTTGTTCCTCAGAGTAGAGTGATGATCCGGATGATCGCCAACTACTTAAATAAGTATAAACTGACAGGGGTGACCCTGGTCAGACCTTCCATCGACCAGAGGGCCAACCTGCCAGGCGGGGCCTACAGTGCCTGGTCGCGGTTTCATATTGAGGCAGGTGCCACTTTGCCTCTCCAATCATTCTTTCAAGGGGTGGCAAATTACTTTGGAGTTGCCCCCTTCCAAATTACTCCAAATGGATATAGAATGCTGGCCGCACTCTATATCCACGAGGTCAACTTTCTTTTTGACCTTAAGTCCAACCCTAACCAAGAAGGCACGGGGTTCTTCCACTTTTGTCATCAAGAAACCGGGCGTGATTTCTTGTCCGACACTACTCACATCTCCAATGTGGGGAGGTATCACCAGGAATACTTCCTGACTCCCGACTTGGCCGTAGACAACTTGGCCTTCATCCGAGGAGGTAACTAGCGTCTTCGCTTAGTGTTTTTCTGCCACAATGTCTTGACATTTCACTGTGTTCCAGGCCCATGGTTACGTCCAATCCCAACTCCAGGGATGGAGTCAAGGGCGGCACTCTTAGCCAGCATGCCGAATGCTGATAAGAGTGTCAAAAATTTAGTTACTGAGGCTAACCTTAGGCTGGTCGGCCTCTGGAATCCCCAACTAGCGACGAGCGAACCTTCGGCGGAAAATGCCTAAGCCGAAGTGGAACCCGAGCAGCAACCCCAAGCGTCTCCTCCGCGGAGGAGACCAACTGGGGTTACGATTAGGGAACCTGCCGTCCCTCGTCGAGCAGAGAAAACCTTGGCCCCCGGGGGCAAAGGAAAACAAAAGGCTGCTGAGCCTACCGAACTTTCTGACGACTCGTTGGATGAAAATGGTATAAAAATCTCGCTTTTAAACCATTTGCCAATTCCCTCTCATCTATTTGATGGGGATGGCAACTTTAAGAATGCTCCCTCCTTAAATTCAGATTTATTCCAGGAACTAGGTAGTTCAGTAAATAATGTTACGACTAGTAGTTGTAGCGCGGGTACTTTACTTGTAATCCTTTTACTTTTATTCTTTTATCCTGCATGAACATTTAGTCTTACTGTTTGCGTTGCTTCCTTTTGTGCAGGTATGGACTCCGAGGACGTTTTTGAGCACTACCAGGCTGCCGCTGCCTCTTCTGTCCCGAAGAATAATAGCAAGAGGGCTCGAGGGGAAAGCAGCAAGACTCCCTCGAAGAAGGCTCGAACAGACGATGTTCTAGCCACCGCCCCCTCCAAGGAGAACTTGCCACCTCCACCCTCCTCCGGGCAGACGACTCCCACTCCTGTTGATCCACAGCCTTCTTCCAAGGCTCCTAACAGGTATGCATTGAACACTTCGCCCGAAGGCTCTCTGCCCAGCTTTGCGGTCGGCTCAGCCAGGGAGAGGATATATAAGCTTTTGAAGCACAGACATAGCCAAGCAGCCATTACTGAAACTGCCTCCATGGAGGCTGATCAGGTCATCAATAGAGGGCTGAACAAGATAGTTAGCGTAAGTTATCTCCTGTTTACTTTATCATTTATTTCTGATTTCTTGTTCTTACTTTATCTTATTCTCTGTCTTCAGGGGCTACTAACTTTAACTACTGGTTGGCGCCGTGTTGGGGCATTGGTATCTTGGGGACATAACTTTGACTCCAGGCTTGTCGAGACTAAGCAAGCATTTGAGGCTGACTACAACAAGCTGCTTGAGGAGAATAAGGAGCTGTCCAAACAGAACGAACAACTGTGCGAGAACAAAGCTACTCTCACCAAGGAGCTTCTAGATGCCCAAGATGCCTTGAAGAAAGCCAACGAATCCCGGGAAAAATTCAGGGAAAGTGCCAGGCTCAACACTCAAGCATGCGTTCAGCTTGAGCTTGATCTGATCGCCAGCAGGCAGGAGACAGGGGAGCTTGAAAAACAAGTGCAGGAGCTCGAGGAGGCCGGGGCCAAGAATTTGAAGAAGTACAAGGAGGCCACTCACCTTTGCTTCTATGAATTATGGAAGCACAACCAGGAGGCTAACTTCAACTACCTGTCCGAGTGTTTGAAGAGGACTCTGATGGCGCAGTGCGCCATCCGGCTGGAAGAAGAAGAAAAGGCCAAAGTGCCTGCCTCTCCAGAGATCTCCCTAGCAGGGGGGATTGATGGTGCTGATGCTGAAGCTGGTCCTTCGGCTGACCAAGGCACTCCTCCCAACCCTCAGGACCCTCCTGCTCCTTAAATTTTTTTTTTTATTATTTCGTTTTCATGGCCCATGGGTCGTTTTGTAGAGACAATTTGTTTTTATTGCTGCAAGGGAAGCTTTTTACTTTACTGCAAGGGTAGCTTTTTACTTTTTATTAAACAATTACATCCAAGCAGTACTGCTCGCGGTGTAAAAGAATGCCTTTTGATATTATAATATTTCTGTCTATTATAACATCTGTTCGCATGACCGAACTTAGCATAGTACTTTGGCTTGATTTAACAAAATATAAAATTTGAAAAATACTCTAAGTACCGTAGCATGCTTTCACTCCTTTTGTTCATGTGTTTACATACCTCTTGGTATGCTTTGCTATCGATGTACCTTATATGCTCCCCAAGTGATCGAGGAGCTTTAGGTCCTTGGTCACTTGCCTTGACCACGACCTGTGCGAACATTACTGCTCGGTAGGAAACGTAACACTTATAATACAGTAAAACAACACACGTAATGAACAAATACTTGTAAAAGTAAATTTATAAAGGTTGGCAAGAATGACTGGTTGTGCACAGTCCCTTATAATTCTCGTATTAAAAATGGACTAAACATGTCTTTACAAGTGATCTTAAAAAGATCTTACACTTATAAGCGATTAGCCATACAACGTGGCTAACCCTTTTTCACAACTTGTAAAAAGTAAAAATTAATACAAGCCAGTCCTTTAAAAAGGGCTGTTTATTGATAATACTTGCGCAGGTGTTCTCCGTTCCAATATCGTGGAACGAGATCTCCATTTAAGCATGCAAGCTTGTAGGTGCCTGGATGAAGGACTTCCTTAATCTAGTAAGGTCCTTCCCAGTTCAGTCCGAGCACTCCAGCAGTTGGGTCGCGGGTGTTTAAGAAAACTCGTCGTAGTACTAGGTCTCCGACGTTGAATTTCTTTTCTTTCACTTTCGAGTTAAAATACTGGGCGACCTTTTGCTGGTACGCAGCTACTCAGAGTTGGGCTCTTTCCCATTTCTCTTCAAGTGAGTCTAGGGACTCCATCATCAGTTGGCTATTCTGGTCTTGGTTGTATGTTATTCTTCGATGTGAAGGCAGATCTAATTCGACAGGCAACATAGCTTCATACCCGTATGCTAAGGAGAACGGGGTATGGCTTGTTGTTGTTTGATGAGAAGTTCTATACGACCAGAGTACTTCAGGGAGCTATTCTGGCCATGCTCCTTTAGCGTCTTCAAGTCTTTTCTTCAGGGTATCTTTAAGAGTTTTGTTCACTACTTCGACTTTCCCATTCGCTTGTGGGTGTGCGACTGAAGAAAAGCTCTTGACGATTCCATGCCTTTCGCAAAAGTCTGTGAATAAGTCGCTGTCAAACTGGGTGCCGTTGTCTGAGACAATTTTTTGAGGCAAACCATATCGGCAAACAATGTTTTTGATGACAAAATCAAGAACTTTCTTGGTCGTTATGGTAGCGAGCGGCTCAGGTTCGGCCCATTTGGTGAAGTAGTCAACTGCTACGACTGCATATTTTACTCCACCCTTTCCCGTTGGCAGGGATCCAATTAAATCTATACCCCATACTACGAAAGGCCAAGGACTCTGCATCTGCTTTAACTCATTGGGAGCTGCGCGTGGGATCTTGGAAAATCTTTGACACTTATCGCATTTTCGCACAAACTCCATTGAATCTTCGTTCATAGTTGGCCAGAAATAACCCTGCCTTAGAATATTTTTTGCCAAACTTTGCCCCCCAGTGTGATCCCCGCAGAAGCCTTCATGCACCTCCTTCATCAGCTCTTTAGCCTTTTCTGGTGTAATACATCTGAGCACTGGCATGGAATATCCTCTTTGGTACAGAACACCATCGACCAGTATATACCTAGCAGCCTGTCTTTGGAGAGTTCTAGCTTTATTTCTATCTGCTGGTAGTACACCATTTGTGAGATACTCCAAGTATGGTGCTATCCATGTATCCTTCATCCAGATTTCCATATTGGTTTCATCTGCTCGTATGCTCGGCTCGCACAATCTTTCTACTGGCACAATATTCAAAGTGTCAGCGTCTTTCGCGCTTGCGAGTTTGGCTAAGGCATCTGCGTTTGAATTCTGATCCTGAGGTATTTGCTGGAAGGTATACTTCTCGAACTGAGCCAACAGATCTCTAGTTTTGTTTAAGTAGGCCACCATTTTGAGGCCTCGTGCTTGATATTCCCCTAGGACCTGATTCACTACCAGTTGTGAATCACTGTAAATATTCAGCACCTTTATACTCGTGTCTTTTGCCAATCTTAACCCAGCGAGGAGTGCTTCATATTCAGCTTCATTATTTGACGTAGTGAAGTCGAACCTAATAGCGTAGTGAAATCGATGCCCTTCCGACGTTATCAATATCACTCCTGCTCCTGCGTGAGATTCGTTGGACGATCCATCTGTGAATAACTTCCATGAAGGAGCTTCATCTTGGGGCTCAGGGGCACTAAACTCTTCGCATTGCTCATTGTCTGGGAGCTCAGTGAACTCGGCAATAAGATCAGGCAAGACTTGTCCTTTTACTGCTGCTCGCGGTGAGTATGTAATATCGAACTGCTCGAGTTCGACTGCCCATTTTAATAAACGCCCAGCCGCCTCTGGTTTTTGCAGGACTTGCCGAAGGGGCTGGTCAGTTAAGACTGTAATGGGATGGGCTTGGAAGTAAGGACGTAACTTCCTTGAGGCCAAAATCAAGCAATAGGCTAACCTTTCGATTGGAGGATACCTCAATTCAGCCCCGATTAACCTCTTACTTACATAGTAAACCGTCTGTTGTACGCCTTCTTCCTCTCGCACTAACACTGCACTGGCAGCAAATTCGGTGATCACCAGGTAGATGAACAAAGTTTCTCCGTCCGCGGGTTTTGATAAAACAGGAGGCTGTGCCATGTGGGCCTTTAAGGCCTGGAAAGCCTGCTCGCAGTCTCCTGTCCATTCGAATTTCTTATTTCCTCTAAGTAGAATGAAGAAAGGGACGCATTTATCCGTCGACTTGGAAATGAATCTACTTAGTGCGGCAATTCTTCCAGTTAAACTTTGCACATCCTTGATTTTCATTGGCGATTTCATGTCGATCAGGGCTTTTATCTTGTTGGGGTTGGCCTCGATTCCTCTTGAATTGACAATAAACCCCAATAATTTCCCTGATCCTACTCTGATGGAACATTTGAGAGGATTTAATTTCATCTGATACCTGTTCAGAACGTTGAAACACTCTTGTAAATCCTTCACATGTCCTTCTGATTTTTTCGACTTTACTAGCATGTCGTCCACATACACCTCCATGTTTTCCCCTATCAACTTCTTAAACATGTGGTTAACCAATCGTTGGTAAGTCGCACCTGCGTTTTTCAGTCCGAAGGGCATTACTTTATAACAGTATAACCCCGTATCGGTCTGAAAGCTGGTGTGATCCTCGTCAGGGGGATGCATACTAATCTGATTGTATCCTGAGTATGCATCCATGAAGGAGAGGATCTCATGTCCTGCAGTTGCATCGACCAGCTGATCGATCCTTGGGAGTGGGAAGCAATCCTTTGGGCAGGCTTTATTAAGGTTTGTGAAATCCACACAGGTTCGCCATTTGCCGTTAGGCTTGAGAACCAGTATTGGATTAGAGACCCACGACGGATAAAAAGCTACCCTGATGAACCCATTCTCCTTTAATCTTTCAACTTCTTCTTTTAAGGCTTTCGACCAATCCTTATCGAGTAGCCTTCTTTTCTATTGCACGGGTGGAAAACTCTTGTCAACGTTCAGGACATGGCTGATAACTACAGGATCTATCCCAGCCATGTCTTTGTGTGACCAAGAAAAGACTTCCTGGTTCTTTCTCAGAAATTCCACTAGTGCATGCTTCGTGGTTGCTTCTAAATTTTTCCCGACCTTCACAACTCTGGTCGGGTCTTTTCGTCGAGTTAGACCTCTTCCAGGTCCTCGACGGGTCCAACATCTTCTTCAAAATCCCCAAAGCGAGGATCTAAATCCCTATCCTCACTTTGGGCAACACCCTATTTGGTGACTCCATCACCGGATTGGGCTTGTGTATCAATATCCATCTGCAACCTATCTGGGGGAGTGCTCTTTGACGTTCCCTTCTTTGCCTTTGTAACTGAGGCGTTGTAGCACTCCCTTGCTTCTCTTTGGTTTCCCAACATGCGTCCTACCCCTGCGTCTGTCAGGAATTTCATGGCCAAGTGCCATACTGAGGTGACAGCCCGAAGGTCAACCAGTATGGGCCTTCCAATAACAGCATTGTACGCCGAAGGACAATCGACTACTATAAAAGTAACGAGTAATGTCCTGGTAGCAGGCGCTGTACCTGCTGTGACTGGAAGTCTGATTGACCCTGCTGGGGCGAGTCCCTCGCCAGAGAAGCCATAAATTGTTTGGTTGCAGGGCTCCCAGTCCTTGACAGACAACTTCATGCGTTCCAGCGAAGATTTGTACATGATGTTCACTGAACTTCCTGTATCCACTAGTACTCTTTTCACCATCATGTTGGTGATTTGAACGTCCACGACCAGCGGATCGGAATGTGGGAACCGAACATGCTGGGCATCTCTATCAGAGAAGGTTATCTCACTATCCTCTGACCGAGCCTTCTTTGATGCCCTGTCCTCCACAGTCATCATCTCGATATCCTGGTCATGACGTAGGGTCCGAGCATATCGTTCCCTCGCCTTTCCACTGCTTCCCGCGAGGTGCGGGCCTCCGCAGATGGTGAGTAGGGTGCCAGCTACGGGGTCAGGCTGCAAAGGTGGCGAGCGTTGGTGTGTGGGTGCATGCTCGTTGCCACCTGGAGCCTCTCATTGGGAATTTCCCGAGACCCGTACATATCTTCTCAAGTGTCCTTGTCTAATAAGGAACTCGATTTCATCCTTTAGCTGGTTGCATTCATTTGTATCATGTTCGTAGTCATTATGATAACGACAGAACTTTGTAGTGTCTCTCTTTGAAATATCTTTTCGAATGGGAGCAGGTTTTTTATAAGGCACACTGGAACTCGTGGCCTGATACACCTCTCCCCGAGACTCAATAAGGGCAGTGCAGTTAGTGAATCGAGGTTCATAAAGATTACCCTTGGCTCGTTTATTGTCAGAGGTGGAAGGCTCATTATGTGGACGTTTCCCCCCATTCTTGCCATTGCCATTGCCGTTCCCGTTTCCTTTGCCGTTCCCGTTGGGGTTTGACCCATTGGCGGCTTTGGCGGGCTCGGCAGTCCCCTTATCCTTGCCTGGGGACTTTCCTTCACTAGCGATGGCATCCTCGAGCTTAATGTAGCGATTAGCTCGATCCAAAAATTCGTGGGTAGTCTTGACCCCATGCTTTCTGAGGCTATTCCAGAGAGGCATGCGACGCTTAACCCCTGCAGTTATGGCCATCATCTTGCCTTCGTCTCCCACTGTTTTCGCTCTAGCAGCTGCTCGCATAAAATGTTGGACGTAATCTTTCAGTGGTTCTTCGTCTTGCTAGTGTATTTTGACCAGCTCATTTGCCTCAGTTGGATGCACACGACCCGCATAGAACTGTCCGTAAAATTCCTTCACGAACATCTCCCAGGAAACTATACTTGCAGGAGGGAATTTGAAAAACCACTCCTGTGCAGCATCAGAAAGTGTTGCAGGGAAGATCCTGCACCGAGCGTCTTCGGACACTTTCTGAATGTCCATTTGTATCTCAAATTTGTTGACGTGAGATACCGGGTCACCATACCCGTCAAAGTTCGGAAGCGTTGGCATCTTAAACTTGCTAGGAGTTTCTGCCATAGCTATCCTTTGAACGAAAGGAGTGCCCTTTCTCCTATCGTGATCAATATAAGATGTTCTTCCCCCGACCAGCTGTTGCACTGCTTGGTTGAGGGCATCTATCTGGGCCTGCACGGCGCCAGGAATCGCCGGGGCCTCTAGTGCTGGGGGAACGTACTCGTCGTACCATTCCCGGCGATCATTGAGTACGTCTCTTAAATCCTCGTCTCTTCTCCGCTGCTCGCTATCTCCTAGCTGGTTAAAGACGTTATTTTGTCTGGGCTGCCCCCCAGAGTCACGTCTTTCGGGTTGGTCATCCCTAGGTGGTGGGCTACTGCCCCCACCTCTTTCTCCATTTCTTCGACCGGCATTTCCTCTGCCTGAGTCGGCCTCATTATAATCGTGGCCATCTCTGAATCTTGATTGGCTACGATGGGATCGACTGTTCCCTCGGTTGCCTTCTCGGATTGGAACCTCCCGAGCGTTAGAGGGTGGCCCGCGTTGGTCAGTAGGTCCCCGTGCATTATCATGCCGTGGGGGGCCCCGAACCGCAGAGCCTGTCTCTGAGTTCCTTCTGTTGCCAGAAGGACACTGTCCTCTACTCAGAGGGTTTGTCTCTTCTCCCCTATGGCGTCTAGGGCTGCGGGGCGGCTACTCGACCCTATTCTGGCTTGGGTGCGAGGGATTGCTACGACCAGCCTAGGATGGAGGCTGTGCCTCAGGGTCCCTCAATGGGACATCGTCCTGAGGCATCGGTGGCTACTCGGGCCTTTGGGGGCTCGAGGGCTGGATCGACGGGCTAGGATTAGGACCCCTTTGGGGTGGCCCATTTGTAGGTTGATCAGGCTGCGAAGCAGGTACAGCCTGATTCCTAGCCAACTGTAAGGCTGCTTCGAAGGCTGCCATGGCCTCCCTTTGACGGCGGTCCATCTCCGCCTGCCTTTCACTTAATTCCTGGCGCTGTCATTCGATCTCTTGTTGCTGCCGCGCCATAATATCAGCAGCACTTTCTTGACTGGCCCTTAAATTGGCCAGTTCATCCTGCAATACCTCCAGGGTATTCCTCAGCGTCTCGGAATCCAATTCTTCCTCATCGAATTCCAAATGTGGCTCACCTTCGGTCACGTTTGGAGGAGGAGGAGGCGGTTGAGATGGTGCAGCGCTAGCCGCCTGTCCAGTCTTCTTTGTGGTTTTCACCATTGAAACTTCAACAATATTATATCAAGCTCTCAATGAAAGCACCAGAGTGTTGACCCTGATTTTGGTCAACTGACACGGAGTCAAAATTGCTTGATGTGGACAGAATGTTGAAATGAGAATAATGACAAAAACAATAAAACACATAGGAATTTATAGTGGTTCGGCCCCAGAATCTGGTAATAACCTACTTCCACTTGAGCTGTTATTGATATAATATTTCAAAGGAGTGATCAAAGAACTAGGGTTCAATGAGTTTCACCAACCTCTGAAGAACAAAACAATATATCAAATATGATAGCTCTAATACACTCGTAAAACTCTAATCTCAGATAATTAGAAAGCAAAAAAGTCCCTTCCTTGAGCTATCTTTCTCTATTTATAGGCTCAAGGAAGATTACATTAATTTGTTACAGATATTCTTTCTTAAATAATCGGATACTCAAGAAATCATGGGAGATAATTTCAGATATGATTATAACTGCATAAGATTTTCTCCAAATATAGCGAGTATACGACCAAGCTGGTCGTATATAAAGATTGAGCGTTGCGACTTAGACATCTTTCTGGTCGATGGTCGAACAAGACTTCTGCCAGATGTCAGCCACGTGTACTAAACGTCTGCCATGTCATCTATGCCTGTTTTTTGGATAACAGTTTACAATAAGCTTAATCTCTCTATTTTGGATTTCTAAATTCCCTGTTGTCAAAAAACTGCGCCAACAAATTGGGGCTTTCATTGAGAGCAGATTAAGCTTGAAATCTTGCACGATATTCAACCCAACAATTATTATAGTGGTTACTCGTTCCATGCGCGACAATGAAACGGAGCAGCCTGATGACCAGGGAGGTCACCATACGGCCATCCCCACTGAGGAAGGTACGTTTGCACAACGCCGCCTTGGAAAACAACACGTGGACTAGGATGATGCTGGAAGTTCAGCCTCAAGATCCTGGGTACCTAAGGCGCCACCTTGCCCAGGCTAAAAGGCAAATAGACGAGATCATGGCTTGACTACCCCTTCCAACAACCGACGAGAATGTCAGAAAGAGGCAAAGTGGGTCCTATAGATCTCAGTCCCACCAAAATAATCGACCTAATGTAAGTTGTTTCTTCAGAACAGCAACACCAAGCTCTGTGCCTTCTGAATGGACTCCCAGGAACAACCCTCTACTAATAACCGCAGGAATGGACAAGCGACTCACACTCATAGAAATTAGTCTAGCAAGGTAGGGCGAGATGAGACCACATCGAGAAGGGTAGAAATCCATGTGAATCCAACAATGCCTCAGCTAGTCGCTAAGGTACCACGTAATAACTTCGTGTTGCCACCAACTTGGGAAATCAGAGTTCACAATGGGCACACCAATCTGGTCTGTCCAGATGGGACACAAATTGCTTCACCAATAAGGCATCCTCCCTCACCTATTCCTCATCCAACACCACCACGCCCACAGAGGAATGCTCCAGGGCATGGGAATGAAATGAGACATTTTATACCTGCAGAAGACACATATGCCTCGCGATCTCGCACTAATAATCTAGCTCCTTGACCTCAACCACAAGAAGTAAGCTTCGTGGATAGTAGTTATTGGATGAAGAGCCATTGTTGGGGCAGGACCGGGAATGCCCGTAACACGAATTCCCATAGGCACGGAAGAGATATGAGAAAATAGTTGAGTTCAGCTCAATGCTTGTGCTCCAATCCACAGTCTGACCTGCGTGATCATCTAAACACGCAAAGAGGATAGTCAGCTAGCTATGATGATCTGAGATATACTCAGAACAAGGGAGATCCGTCTATCGTGCGTGACAATGGGAATGCCCGCCTAACCGAGCTCAAGCTTGGAGAGACAATAACCCACCTAACACACACAATAGGATGGGAGCTGGTAACCAGCTCCCATATAACCTAGAGATGAAGGATTCAACCCTCAAATGACTGGCCCTAATGGAAGAGCAAATGAAGAGGCTTTTGTCTAGGAAAAATATAGATAATTGTGATTCCCATGAGGAGCTCGAGCCTTGTGCTCCTCATATCGCAACAACTCTATATCCCGTTGGCTTCAGGATGCCAACTATGCTCAGATATAATAGAACCACTGATCTGTCCAACCACATTAGGACCTTTAACACTCTAATGATGGCCCACATTGTGAGCCTCGACCTACAGTGTGTTCTATTCCTGACTACGTTGACCGGACCAGCCAAGCTATGGCTCAAAAAATATAAGAAACACTCAACAACCTCCTAGAAAAAGTTGTCCCCCGAGTTCAAGAGACAGTTTCGAGCTACCAAAGAGGTTCGAGTGGAGGCTGACTCACTGGCCAACATTAAACAACAACCTAGTGAGTCCCTAAAGGCCTACCTCAATTGATTTACGAATGTAGCAGCTTGAGCTAGAGATGCTGACGACAGTGCCAAACTTATGGCCATGCGAACCATAATCACTGTAGGAGGAGATCTATGGAAGGAGCTCCAGAGGAAAGGAGTGAAAAGTGTAGATGAATTCTTGGCTCGAGCTCAAGAATGGATAAATCTAGAAGAAACAGAATCTACTATCGCAGGAACCAGCCAGACCCTCATTCAGCCCACTGGAGTGGTGGTGGATGCTACAGCTACAACTCAGCCCACTACCCAAAATAACCAGGCGGGAGGCAATAAATGAAAAGGGAATGGTGAGAGCGACTTGAACGAGTCCAAGAAAATAAGCACGGGGAGAAGTACACTTCTATCTTCACCATGTATACTGGTCTAACAAATATACGGGAGCATATTTATCTGGCTAATTCTGCCCATCTTCCATGGAAGAATCCCGAGCCCATGAAACATCAAAGGGCAAAGAGAGATCCGGCTAAATTCTGTCGATACCACAATGATATTGGCCATAACACAAATGATTTTCGTCAGCTAAAGGATGAGATCGAGACTCTCATTCGGGTAGGACTGTTAGCCCAATATGCTCATAATAGGGTAGCTCCTAAACAAACAACGAGGCAGAAACGTCAACCAGCTCTGGGTAACCAAGTCAATCCAGCACAGGCTCAACCAGCTCATGGAAATCTAATTATCCCTCCCCCTGTTGAAGGGAGGGACACAGCCACCATTGCAGGCAGACCTCATTTGGCAGGAATGAGCAATGGAGCTCATAAGAGATATATCTAGGAGCTAAAAACACATGATGGCACTGAGTTCATTCCGAAGAAAAGTTTATCAAAACAATAGCGATTGGATAAACAACCAATCGTTTTTATGGAAGAATACACTAGCCATTTCCAATTCTCTCATAATGATCTGCTGGTGATAACTATTCAATCCGTTTACTGGAGAGTGCACAAAATACTGATTGACAATGGGAGCTCCATGAATGTGCTATTCACCTCCACCCTTGAAAAGATGGGGCTATCTGTAGACGATCTTAAGGTGACCTCTATGACTCTTTATGGATTTTTAGGAGAGGGAATGACAGCCATAGGAACAATCGAGCTCATAGTAATATTGGGCGATGAGACGCGAGCTATCGCCAAGATGCTCAAGTTCGTGGCAATTGACTATCTCGTTGCCTACAATGCAATTTTGGGGGAACCTTGCATTGATGGTGTTTGAAGCTATAACTTCAGTTCGCCACTTGGCCATGAAATTCCCATCGTCCTCAGGAATAAGAGGGGAGATCAGCTCACTGCCAGGGAATGCTATAGCATTGCATGAAGGGAATATCACAAGCCAGATAGCAGGCCATGGTAATAACCAAAGATAATGAGGAACCTCAAGCAATGGTAATTTCTGGAGAGGCGGAAGAACCTCAAGCAGTTGGGAATAAGGTCCTCTAACTCGAAGAAATTTATGCAAGATTAGGCGAAGACAGATCTGAGCTCCAGGATTTAGAAGAGCTAGAGGAAATCGCTCTTGACCTAGAAGTACCTTCGAGAGTAGTAAAGGATGGAAAAAATCTCGTAACCGAAAGAAAGGAGTTGTTCGAGTTTCTAAAAAAAACCTTAACGTCTTTGCCTGGTTGCATGAGGATATGGTGGGAATCAGACAAAGTGTGATGTTGCATACATTAAACCTGGACAAAAACGTGCCTGCGAAGGAGTGGAAACGTAGGATATTGGGAAAAGAGTGAGGAGAAGCTCTGGATGAAGACGTAGCTCACTTATTGAAATGCAGGTTCATTAGAGAGGCTAAATATCCAAACTTGATTGCCAACCCCATTTTGGCCCTGAAGCAAAACGGAAAGTGGAGGACCTGCATTGATTTCACCAACCTCAATAAAGCTTGTCCTAAAGACTGTTTCCCACTACCGAGAATAGATTAGCTAGTTGATGCCACAGCCGACCCCGAGCTCATGTCCTTCATGGATGCGTATTCTGGATATAACCATTGCGATGAACCCTACGGACCAAAAGCACACTAGCTTCATGATCGAACATAATGTATACTGCTACAAGGTCATGCCATTCGGGCTGAAGAACGCTGGTGCAATATATCAAAGGCTGGTTAATAAGATGTTTTCCAACCAGATCGGGAAGAACATAGGGGTGTAGGCTGAAGACATGCTCCTCAAGTCAAAGACTGATAATTACCATGTATCTGATCTGGAAGAATGTTTTGGCGTGCTGAGAAAGTATGACATGAAGCTGAACCCCTGAAAATGTACCTTAGGGTTTCGTTAGGGAAGTTATTAGGCTTCATAGTCAATGCAAGGGGGATCAAAGCAAACCATGAGAAGGTTAGGTCGGTATTAGAAATGCCTTCACCAAGGTTGTGAAAAGAAGTACAGAGCCTAACTAGAAAGGTCGCGACCTTAAATCAGTTTGGATCGAAGTCCACAGACAAGTGTTTTCCCTTCTACAACTTGCTCATGGGAAATAGACGGTTTGAATGGATAGAAGAATGTGAACAAGCATTTCAAGATCTGAAGAATCATCTGGCTGAGCTCCCCATGTTATCAAAACCAGTCGTTGGGGAAGGTTTATACTTATACTTAGCCGTAATAGAAAACGTGGTCAGTGCAGTGTTACTTCGAAAAGAAAACCGAACACAGAAACCAGTGTATTATGTGAGTAAGAGGCATCTGGGAGCTAAATCCAGATATCCTCTAATTGAAAAACTTGTGTTCCGTTTGATCCTGGCCTCGAGAAAACTCAGGTGGTATTTCCAGTCCCACACTGTTCACGTCTTAACTGATCAACCTTTAAGGCAAGTCTTGCAAAAGCCCAAGACATCAGGACATTTGTTAAAATGGGCCATCGAACTCGGTTAGTTCAAGATACTATATAAACCACAAACAACAATCAAAGGCCAAGCGCTCGCTGACTTTGTGTGTGACTGTGCGTGGTTCTAGGACGAACTAATGAGGGAACCAATATAAGAATTGTGGAAACTCTTTGTTGATGGATCGTCAAATGAGAATGGATCTGGAGCTGGAATAATTCTAATCTTACCCGAAGGACAATGCTTCCATATGACTCTCAGATTTGGTTTCGATGCTTCCAACAATGAAGTAGAGTACGAGGCATTATTAGCTAGAGTTGGGGTAGTGAAGGAGCTAAAAGCAAGAGCAATTCAACGCTTTAGCGATTCTAAGCTCGTGGTTAACAAGGTATAAGGAGAATACCAAGCTTGAGGAATGAAAATGGAAGCTGATCTAGCTAAGTTCAAATGTGAACTGTCAGAATTTGAGTTTTATTCCATCGAATAGGTCCCTCGCGAGCGGAATTCGTATGCAAATGCTTTAGCCCGAATCGCCACAACCAAAGAAGCGAGTACATTAAATGTGGTCCCCGTAGAATTCTTGGATAAAACCAGCATCAATGAAGAGCCAGTTGAGGAGTGATTTGCGAAGAACCGACGTGGATGACTCCCATAGTTGCATACCTCACGACCAGAAAACTGCCAAAAGATTAAAAGAATGCACATAAATTGTTGTATTAGGTCACACGGTACATAATGGTCGATGGAAATCTCTACAAGTGAGGTCATTCTTTGCCTCTCCTAAGGTGCATTTTGCCTGAGGAAGCACAGGATATCCTCTGAGAAATCCACGAAGGATTTTGTGGGGACCACGTTAGGGGGAAAAACTTGGCTCTAAAGGTACTAGGCAAGGTTATTTCTGGCCCACGCTAAAAAAAGAGTCGACTTCATATGTCCTCAAGTGTGACAAATGCCAATTTTCGCCACTATTGCCCGAGCTGTACCCATGGAGTTAACTATGATTTCCTCACCCTGGCCATTCGTTATATGGGGGATTGACTTAATCGGCTTGTTTCCTACTGGAAAAAGAGGAGTTCTCTACGCAGTTGTCGCAATCGACTATTTTACTAAGTGGGTTGAGGCCGAGCCTCTGGCGACTATAACCTTGAAAAGAGTACTAGATTTTGTCGTGAAAAACATCATATTTCATTTTGGGCTCCCAAAGAAGATTGTGTTTGATAACAAAACTCAATTTGACATCGACCTATTCAAATCCTTTTGCGAGAAATACAACATAATGAAGAGTTTCTCTTCAGTGGCATACCTGTTATACACATTTTTTTTGGACATTTATGACATTTAAAAAAATAGCAATTATAAAGGGATGATGAACATAACATTTTTCCTTCATGTTCTCACGAAGAGCAAAGTAGTTCCTATTCTCACGAAGTGCAAAGTAGTTCCTGTTCTCACATAGTACAAAGCACTCTGTTTGCACAAGGCAAGTTATTTCACCTCTGTTCGCACATGGTAAACCATTACACGCTAACAGGAGGATCCTGTTTGTTCAACACACAACATCCACGCTAACAGAGTTAGCAAAGGAGTACAGAGTTGTCATTTATAAAAATATAGCTATATTTATGTTGTAATGTATTATTAGCGGGCCAAGCCCAATAACTTAGGCCCATGATCTGATTGTGACCCTAAACTCCTCACTATAAATAAGAGGAAATGTGATAGAAATGGAGGAGGCAATGGATAATGTCGAAACTCCAGGATGGTAGAAACAAGTCCTTATGTAATGTAAAAGCGAAGGAGGACTATAGAACAACTGGCGATGCGGGTTTGCCGGAAACTATGGCTCTTCAAGCTTAAATATTAATAAAAGTGACTAAGTGGACGTAGGTCATCTTTTTGGGGCCGAACCACTATAAAATATGGTGTTATTTATTTTATTACATCTCTATTCTTCAATCCATGCACTTATGTTCTCAAGGTGACGAAAAACGGTGTCAACAGTTTGGTACTTTCATTGAGAGAGCAGATTCAAGATAAAGAGGTTCAATCTAATGAAGTTTATGAATAAAGACTTTGATGAAATCATCTCCAGAAGATTCCCAACTTCGTCAAGGGCAAGATCAGTGCACTTGTTCGTTTTTATCTGGGCCATCTACAGAGCAATTGCAAGTTGTAAGAAAACACCACATTGTCAAAGCAAGTCGTAGATGTATGTGAAATATTAAAAATCCAGTGATTACGAGTTACAGGTGGAGCAATCTCGGCGGTTTCGAGTTACAAGATCTCTTGGTCGTTCACTTGTATACAACACATGAGAACAGAAAGTATGAGTATGCAACTTGTTCGCCTAGGATTATAAACTATAAATCCTTGAAAAATTGATGTGCGCTCATGCATACACTCCAAAGGCGAACAAGGAGTAGGCAACCCCAGCTATCCAAAAAAGTAAACATGTTCTCCCATAATTGCCTATGCTAGGCGAATAGAAAGTTGGGAGGGCTCGGAAACCTTGCAAGACTAGTGTGTGGAATTTTACTTGCTTTTATGTCTTTATTAGGGGCAAGAGCAACCAAAGAAGGACTGGAATAGCATGCCAAATGCATGTAAAGAACCTATTCATTTCAATGTTTCCACACGGAAAGAGAACCTGTTCTCCCATTGTAGCCTATACTAGGCGAACAGGAATATAATTATATGTTTAAAATTCTTCCAAGCTGTTAAGAGAATCCTTCTCTTGCACCTAAGAAAGCTCTATTCTCGCGCCTAAGAGAGTCCTGCTCTCACGTCTAAGAGAGTTTTATTCTCGTGCCTAAGAGAATCTTGTTCTTGCGCCTAAGAGAATCCTGTTCTCATGCCTATGTACAAGAATCATGTTCACCCTATATCATAAGCAATTCCAAGATGATGTATACGAGCTATCAAGGACATTAACTCATAAGCTTCATAACATCGAAAATCAAATTCATGCTCTCATGGTAAAAAGGGTCTATCAGTTTGTTTATAAGCCTTTAAAACTATTAGGAGTGAACAGAGCTTAAAAAACAAAGGGATCTTATGGAAATAACAGCTCAAAATCATTAGTGAAAATTCCAAAGTCGGAGTTGACCTATATGTCGTCTGAGCTGATCACCCCCTGCACAAGTTATTTGAGCGGTACCTGGTACTCACACCCAAGCTGGTCATCACTTCACAAAATTCATTCGAGCCATAAACGAAGTCCATCTCCGAACTAAACCATAATTTACAACTGAGTTTGGGGACAAAGTTCATCTTCAAGACGGTAATCACCCAAGCTGAAATTACAACATAAATTTTCGCTCTCAACCATACTTGTTGAGACAGTGATCAAACTAGAAATTTCATGGTTTTCGAGATGACATGAACCCCTATTCGGGATGACTTGGATTTTGAGGTCCTATCCACTCATTAAAAGCTCATGCTACGCGAATAGGAATAAGAGAACTGAGCTCGAAGTATAAGGCTCAGGACCATTTCAAGGTCACCACAATACCCTGTTCGCACACACAAGGGATAGGTTGACTTAACTCTTCAATGAAGCCTGTTCAAAACCTTCATAAACCTTTAAGAAAACCTATTTTCCCATGCATCCTTACGAGGGGCGAACATGAATAAGGAGATTGAACTTGAAGCATAAGGCTCGGGATCATTTCGAGGTTGCCACAAAACCCTGTTTTCACACACAAGGGACAACTTGACTTAACCCTTCAATGAAGCCTGTTCACATCCATAACCCTTTAATGAAACCTATTCGCCCATGCATTCTTACAAGGAGCAAACATGAATGAGGGAGCATCTCGAAAGATTATGCTCGAACCATTTCGAGGTCAAAAAAGAGTTAAAGACATCTCAAAGTTTTGCCTGTTCGTTTGATCCTTGAATGAAACCTGTTCGCCCATACATCCACACATGGGGCGAACATGATATATCAAAGACATTCCGAGGAAAAGCATGTAATCTTTGCTGATGAGATTTCAAGCTTATCAATACACATTATCAAGATAACTTCAAAGCTGACTTGAGCAAGTTGTCTCTGAAATAATGTATACATGATGCAAACACGTGGAATCAAAGGAGCTTGTTAGACTGAGCTTGACTATGTAACGATTCTTGATTAACCAACATAAATAACTCGATATAAGGATAAAGTTGGAATTCTAGATTAGCCAACAATATTCATAAATCGATATAGTTGGAATATTTTACAAAATAGTTTCAACCTCGCAACCTTGAGACCATGCTCGAGGATGAGGAAAAGTTACTATAACTAAGCATGAAATAACTAGATTAACGAGACTACAGGAACAGAACACTAATTGTTCGCACACAAGTAGGTTGGAGCACATTTTCACCTATTTACACATCTACATAAAGAAAGCAAGAAGAAAAAATTTCAAGGCTCACCTCGAAGTCATGACCACACCAACTCGAAGATGAGAATGTTCACCTAACTATACTAATGGAGTAAGGGCAATAAGAAACCTGTTCGCCCAAGATTACTTCCAGGATACGAACAAGGATAAAAAATGGCAAAGCATGTAAAGTCGCTTTAAAAACTTTGTTGGCATCATCTCAATATCGTTTCATCTCCAATCCGACACTTTTCTCTAGCTTAGGGTTTACCGAGATAATTTCTTATTAAGGAGACAAGTGAAGAGTCAGCCCCAAGATGTTAGGAGAATGAATGGAGATGCTCCTCAGAGGTCAACTCGCGAATCAAACACTGAAGACAGGCCTTGAGGGGGTGTTCTGGTCGCCTACCCGGTTTAACCAAACCTGCTAGGGGTATGAACAAAGATTCCTTCTCAGAGGAATCACTATTAAAGATGCTTTATAAAGTGATCACGATCAGGAAAGAAGATAACCTCGAATCCCAGTTATAATCATGAAAGAGGACAACTTCAAATTCTGATCGTTATCAGAAAAGAAGATAACCTCGAATTCTGATTAATCATGAGAAAGGACA
The DNA here is from genome assembly GCF_963169125.1 of Humulus lupulus. Lineage (NCBI taxonomy): Eukaryota > Viridiplantae > Streptophyta > Magnoliopsida > Rosales > Cannabaceae > Humulus > Humulus lupulus. Next base: position 188,411,370 of record NC_084793.1, on the reverse strand, counting down.
ACTTCGAATTTTGATCGTTATCAGTTATCAGAAAAGAAGATAACCTCGAATCCTGATTATTGAGAGAGGATAACTTTGAATTTTGCACTATAAAACCAGCTCGAACCTGAGGAGAAAATAATCCAAGACTTATAACTTGGTTACTTGGGGGGCATACAGGTGTTGGATATAACCATATCACGAGCTCAAAAAAAAATCTATACATCTTTTAAATATAAAAGTTGTCTCAAAATTTTGGAAAAGGGATAAAGTATAGAGATAACCGAGTATAAAAGGAAAAATATTACAAATTTTTTGTGCAACAAAATTTTGAGTAATATTCTAACCTATCATGCTTCTATGAATAAAGGAGTATGAATTTCGAGCAGTTATAAGCTCATCATACTTATATGTTTAAATAAGTATGCACAGTGATTGTGACAATAAACAAAACAAGTAGACGTACTTGAAAGTTTAAATAACGCAATCAAGCTTTGAAAAATTCTAGTTAGTATAAAAGTGAAATTGGGAAATAAAAACTGAGCTAGAACAATGGCTCGGATTGTCAAAGATGATTCCAAATAAAACTTAATAACATGAAAAATCAAAGTTATAAAATCCTGATCCTAACCAGGAATAAGGCCTGAATACTAACAGGTAGCTATTAAGCAAACATTTAAACCTGGCTGAACCAGGTTCGAACCAAGTGATACACAAACTTGGAAGCATTTTCAGAAAAGAGGATAACCTTGAACTTTGATCAAGGCTAACTTCAAATTCTGCTAGTTTGAAAGATAGCCTCGGAACCTAATCGTTGTTAGCAAAGAGGACAACTTTTAAACCACGATCGATCACCATTAAAGGACAACCTCCAATTCTGGTCACACACCAATTTGAGGAATAACCTTTAGTGACATGTTCGCATAGCATAGCTTGTTTGACTATCTTTATATAAGTGAAATGAACAGAATGATTTTCTTAGCCTATGGTGATGAAAAATGAATTCTGCTATAAAGTGATCAAGGACTGAGAATCCTCAATCACTTGGGGGCATATGGGGTGTAAGAACACATAAGATAAGATACTTTTTATAGATTTTCCAAAAAAAAAGTGTTATGTTCGTTCTACCCAAAAAGACAAAAATGTGCATGCTCATGTCTTGTTTGTTCTACCTACAAAGGAGAAATTGTGTCTACTCGCCTGAGACTAAAGGTGAGACAAACACAAGCCATGAAAAGAGAGAAAGCAAATATAAAAACACACTAGTTATTTGTACCATTCACAAAAGGCAAACTAGTTTGTTCGCATCATGCACAAAAGGCAAACTAGTATATTCATTGGTACATGTAAGAAACCTCTGTTCGTATCATGCACTAAAGGCAACTAGTATGTTCTCACTAAGAACAAAAGGAAAAATGGTTTGTTCGTTGACATGCAAGTACAGACTACAAAAGAAAACAAAGGGTCAAGAGTATGAATACAAAATACTCAACATAAGGTGCGCTAGAGACTAAGCTATCAGGACTCTGGCTCAAGGGTCTAATCACCCGAGGTAGCTAAAGGGTCAGCAGAAGTGCTGGTAGCAAGATCTTCACACCTTGAAACATCACCACCCCTAGTTGTACTAAGGAGGCATGAACAAAAGAATTTTCTTCATCAACAAGTCTCTGTTCGCAAACCTCTAGTAGGGACTTCTCTTCGCCATTCAAAAATATTAAATCAATACTGCGGTTGTGTTTCTAGACTTGAAAGAAAATGTTATTTAAGATCTCTCATTCTTCTTCAAGGGTTTGAAGGCGATAAACTTCCACATTAGCTTTAAGTTGCTCAAACTCAGCAGCATGAGACTTTTGAAGACGATCAATCTCAGCCATTAGTTGATTGATCTCGGTACAAGAAGAACTTTTGAGTTGCTCGAGCTCAGTCTTACAACTGTTCCTCTCACCACGAACAATGTTTATCTCAAACATGAGGGCACGACATGTTTCTTACTTATCCTTCTTCAACTGCTTGATAGATTCATATAAGTTGGTTAAGGTGACCATTGTTTGTAAGGGATAAAAAGAGATCAATATAGAAAATTAAGCAGAAAGATAACAAGTACAATAATAAGAGAAGAACCATACCTGAATAGTGTTGGAAATAGAATGGCAAATGATCTCACTAGGGATGCAAACTTTGTAGAAAGACCATTCTGCTCGTAACTGGTCACTTTGGATGACCTCTTCAAATCTAGGTACCACCATTTGAACACGAGAAGGTAATATAGGCGATGAGGATCAGATCGTGGGAACCACACTAGCAATCGCTATAGGGGCTGGTGGTGTAACCCCAGATAGAGGTCGACTCTGGCCTGAATGAACAGAAGAAGACTCTACAAGGGTCCCCTTATTCTTGTTCGCTAATTGTTTCCTCCTCTTGGCCATTGCACCTATAACCTCAGGACCATCGAACAAAGCTTGAGCATTCATGTCTCCTGCCAAAAGAAAAATGGTCAGATAAGATGGAAAAAATATATATCAGTAATAATGCGGTTAAGAAAAAAATCGTATGCCAGAAGGACTATTAGTAAAATTTTCCTTTGGAAAGTATTCATTTAACCAACGAGGGAGGGATAGTTCCTCATTTCCAAGGGATAGATCCGGGCCTCCCACGTCACTAAAAGTTTCAGAAGGGAGAGGGACTTGCGATAAGTCAAACTCTGGACAGTAGGGCAACCTAGAACAAAGACTGCTTGGGGAAGAACAAACAAATGAAACCTCGAAGTGAACTGACTTAGGCTTGTCACGAACAACAAAAACCTCTTCTGATTGCCTCTCTTGTATAGACTCTCGAACTTCAGAAAAAGGAACGTAGTCAAACTCCGGAGGCGGCGATAGATGATCCTGTGACTGATGTGGTTCGAGTAGACCGACCAATTGTAAATTGTCATCATTGATAAGGAAAGATGCATTCATATACTTTCCACCCAATTGACGTAACTGAGAAAGACGCTCTCGCATCTCAGAGGTTGGAGCCAGTCGCCTATAACGACCTAAAACAACAAGTTAAGCGAACAAAATGAGCTTAACATGAAGGAAGCGAACAGACTATTATTTTAAGGGAAACGATCAGATACTTACCAATATCACAGAATGACCTATGCTCGGACTAGAGGCCATTGGTAAAAAAGTATTGACTAAAGTAGCGACCAGGGTTGGAAACACCACTCTTAAGGACTTCCCCACCAGAATAACTACACAAGTGGTAGAATCCTTCATAACCCGATACACAGTTGGACTTGATATTGAACAAGTAGTGAACCTCCAAAGCATCAGGGGGAGGCCAATCTAATAGTCTATACAGAATACGCAACAGTACCAATAGTCTATAGCTGTTCAGCATCAGTTGGAATGGGGCTATTCCAAAATAGTCACATATTTCCACAAAGTACGTATGAAGTGGAAGGAGGGCCCCTACTTGGTAATGCATGGGACTCCAAGCGGTATACCCGTCTGGTGGGGAACCTTCTGGGTCATCATTAATAGGGACTCTAAGCCCGAGCTCACCAATAATTCCATATTTATATATTAAACGGGACAAGTCACTTGTAGAAAAGACGGATCTCAGTGTTACAAAACAATCCAAGCTAAAGATTTCTCCAAGCTTTTTTTTTCTGTATAGTCGACCTTTTTCCTCTTCCTTAACACTCTTGATTTCTCGAGAGGCATGGACTTGGTCCTAGATCAAAAGCAAATAGGGACGAACAAATCCCTATACACTTTGAAGAACAAGGCCTAACCAAATTGTAAAAGAAACTCCTCGAAGACCAAGTAAAACCAAGTACCTAAAAATGAAAGGAAAGAGTAAGGTTCTGTTCGCACATACACAATATGAGGTTGCTCCCCCATATGTGTACAACTAGGGCAAACAGAACCGAAAAAAATACTAGAACATAGAAATGAGATTGCTTACAAAAGAATATATACTTGGGGAGAATAAGGGAACTCGCTCATAAAAGGAGTTCAAGCATCCCGTTCGTTTAACGGGTTAGTTCAAGCAACCTGATCTTTTATGAAAGCATCCTGTTCATTCAATGGGTTAGTTCAAGCAACTTGTTCATTTATGGGTTGATTCAAACATTTTGTTTACAAGACACTAGCAAATTTAACTTAAGTAAAAGACTTGTGATGTTTGTTTGAGTAATTGAGTAGTAATTGTTAAGTGTGTGCATGCACTCATTGGCAAGAGGAGCACCTACTCATTTTTATTCATAAAAAGTGGATTGGACCAAGAATTAGGTGGGGTTGTTCGTATATTCAAAGAAGCAACCTATTCACCTATAGCTTTGGAGGAAAAGCTTATTTGTTCGCCTATACTATAAATGGTGGAAATAAAAGGTAACGGTTATGAATCATAGGGTCTTGTTCGTTTGCATTACTCTATTCGAATCGTTCAATTATTGGGCAAACAAGCAACGAATCAGATGGATTATGAGGACCTATTCGCATAAGGAAATGTGGAGTTACTTAGGATCCTATTCACGTAAGAGCTACATGTTAGGAAAAATAATATTGCCTCAATGGAATTGGTAAGATACTATTACAACTCTAGACAATATATTACAAATAAATATTGATTGATTAAAAAGTGTTACAACTCTATGACAAAAGATACATGTAAATATAAAGAAAGAGGTAGAAGATGATAGAAATAGAAAATACAACTCTAAGACAAAATATACAAATAAACTAGAAGTAGTATAATGAAAAGATATAGATGAGATTACAACTCTAAAACAAAAGATACATGTAAAAGAGTGAATAATAGAAGAAAAGAAAAGCAATAGAATAAAAGAACAAGAATAAGAACAATGAACAAAGAACTCTCACTCACACAACCAAAGTGAAGAGTATTGGGGATCACCAACTTGAACAAGGTTTGAAACCTTTGTCCAAAATCTTATTTCCCCCTAACTCAAGCACTAAGGGATCTCTCACAGATTTTGGAAATGCTTTCTGGAATAATCAAGCCTCAAGGTGTTTCTAGCCAAGTGCTCTAGTGGATAGAAATGGTGTGTCTTACAAGTGAGCATTAGGCTCCTATTTATAGAGTTTTGAGACACCATTTGAATTTCAAATTCCATCAACCCCCATGGCTGTTACCAATGATTAATTGGATGTTTTATGGAATTAAAGTAGAGATTTGGGAGTTACTTGGCTGTTGGAAACGTTCAAAATTGGATAAAAACCGAAGTTGGAAAATGCTGTCAGCCGCTCAGGCCGCGGCCTGAAAAACACGAGCTGCGGCCTACGGTGTGTTTTAGCCTATTTTCGCCTCTTAGGCCGCGGCCTGAAAAACATAGGCAGCGGCCTAAGTCATTTTTCAGCAACCAATTTTTCAGCTTTTTTTTCCAAAACGTTCCAATTTATTCCCACTTGATTTTGTAACTTCCATACACAATATGGGAATTAAAATCACATCTCTATCAGCCATTTCTCATATGGCTTTAAGAAATTCATCTCAATATTGTGTAACAACAAATCTACACAATAATGGGTGATATTTAGGAGTTACAAATTTGTGATGAATCTGTAACACCAAATATGTTACATGTTTGGATATTTCACATATATCCAAATAATGTAACTCTCTATTATATGTTACAATATGTGACACTCTATGTCACATTTATTTAATCTAAAACATTATATTATAAAATAATATAATGTTACATTATATTATAAAATAATATAACATTCCCCCACTAGATTAAATAGTCATCTATTGTAACACTTATTTAATCAATCATTATATTTAAAAATATAACATATTCCCCACTTGATTAAATAAGAACTCTCTCTTATAGGAGTCATTGCATTGATGCATAAAGTAAAGTATTTTTCAACTTGAACTTTACTATAGTGTAATTATCACAAAATTTGTCGAAAATTTGGTTGCACTAGGCATTGAACCATCTTTTCATGATGACAAATCGGTGATAATACACACACCTTTGCGATGTTCACTTGAGACCTCTATGTCTCGCTTTGCACCGTTAATGGCCATGTGCACTTTCCATTCATGGACGTTCTTGAGAATACTCCCAATTCTCATGAGAGGCGGCACCACCCCTAGGTCCATATAGGTAGAATTCTTACAGTATTTTGTTACCAAAAATACTTGTCTTTACAAGACTGAATTCTATTAAAAAACCTTTCGGTTTTAACCCTCCACTTGATAACACACAAGTACTCAATATCTCAGATGGGACTTGTTTTGAGTACAACTAATATTCACTTGATTTACTTGTTATTACCTATTGAACCTAACACTAGTTGAATAACTAGTGTTAAGATCGGTTACCATCAATCGTGAATCTCTTTAGGGAGTTTAAGTCCCATCCATTGAGATGATGCAGCCACTAAATCCCTCGTTAGTGGCTTAGTGAAAGGATCCGCCAGATTTTCACTTGTTCTCAGATAGGATATTGAGATGACTCCTCTTTGAATCAATTCTCTTACATATCCATGTCTTAGACTAATATGTCTAGACTTCCCATTATACACTCCGCTGTATGCTCTAGCCAATGTTGCTTGGCTATCACAATGTATCGATATAGTAGATACATTATCTTTGATTAGGGGAATCTCTATTAATAGATCCCTTAACCATTCGGCCTCTTTGCCAGTAGCAGCTAGAGCTATGAACTCCGCTTCCATAGTGGAATGAGATATACAGGTTTGTTTCTTGGAACCCCAAAAAATTGCACCTCCACCAAGTGTAAATACCCAACCAGTTGTGGACAAGTTGTCCCCAAGATTGGATAACCAACTTGCATCTGTATATCCTTCTAATATCGAAGGAAATTTGGAGTAGTGAAGGCTTAGTCCTTTGGTTTTCTTGAGATAACCTAGGACTCTTCCAATTGCCTTCCAGTGATCCACACTTGGATTACTTGTAAACCTACTAAGTTTACTTACCGCAAATGCTATATCAGGTCTAGTACACTGGGCAGCGTACATTAGACTCCCTATAGCACTAGCATACTCCAATTGAGCCACCGCTCTTCCTTCATTCTTCTCTAGTTTTACACTATGATCGAATGGAGTATTGGCATCTTTAACCTTGAGATGGTTAAATTTGTTCAATACTTTCTCAACATAGTGGGCTTGCCCTAACGCAAAACCCCCACTACGTTTCTTTACTTTGATACCGAGTATGGTATCAACTTCTCCAAGATCTTTCATCATGAAGGTTGATGATAGAAACCTCTTCATTTCTTCTATCCCTTTCATGCTATTACTTAGAATAAGCATGTCATCCACATATAAGCAAACAATGATCACATATCCCTTACAAGTTTTGGAATACAAACACTTGTCTCCATTGTTATGTCTAAACCCACTAGACATGATGGCTTGATCAAATTTCTCATGCCATTGCTTAGGAGCTTGTTTCAATCCATATAAGGATTTTACAAGTCTACAAACTTTATGTTCATATTTTGGTAGGACAAACCCTTTGGGTTGTTCCATATAGACCTCCTCATTGAGGTCACCATTAAGGAATGCCGTTTTGACATCCATTTGATGAACATACAAGTTGTGTATCGAAGCTAAAGCGAACAAAATTCTTATAGAAGTTGTTCTTGCAACCGGTGCATAGGTATCGAAATAATTGATACCCTCCTTTTGCCCAAAACCTTTAGCTACTAATCTAGCTTTAAAGGTTTGGATAGTGCCGTCAGTGTGGTATTTTCTCCTAAATACCCACTTACACCCAATTGGCTTAGACCCTGGTGGGAGGTCTACCAATTCCCAAGTGTTATTTGAAAGAATGGAATCCATCTCATCATTGATGGCTTCTTTCCAAAATGCACTATCTCTTTATTGCATAGCTTCTCTATAAGTCTTAGGATCATCCTCAACGAGAAGTACAATAGGAATTTTCCTAATAACTTCCTCTCTATTTCCTTCTACCATGTAGAATGAAATTCGTTGAGAATCTATCTCATCCACTACTAGACTTTTATGATTTTTAAGCCTTTGACTTATTCTAGGTTCAAAGGGTTGCTTTACATCCTTTTGAGAATTCTCCTCTTGAGAATCAACTTTGGATGTAGAAGCTTGAGAATTGTTCTCATATAACATATTCTCCTTTAGAGATGTTGAAGCTTGAGAATTGTTGTCACATAACATGTTCTCAAAGAATTCAACTTCTCTAGATTCAATCACAATATTAGACTCTAAGTCTAATAGCCTATAAGCTTTACTATTGTTGGCATAACCAACAAAAGCACACTTTATGGCTCTTGAACCTAACTTTGTTCTATTAGGTTCGGTTTTCTTGCAATATGCAAGACACCCCCACACTTTGAAGTACCCTATGTTGGGTTTTCTTCCTTTCCATAACTCATATGGAGATATCTCATTTTTCTTCATCGGTATTCGATTAAGAATGTGACAAGCGGTTAAAAGCGCTTCACCCCATAAGTTGAAGTTCAACTTAGAAAACACCAACATAGAATTTATCATCTCTAGATAAGTCCTATTTTTCCTTTCGGCAACACCATTGTGTTGTGGTGTATAAGGTGCAGTGCACTCATGAATTATACCATTTTCTTCACAAAATGTATTGAATTCATTAGAGAAGTACTCTCCTCCTCTATCACTTCTTAGCACCTTAATCTTTTTATTTAGTTGATTTTCAACTTCTAATTTATACAATTTAAAAGCATCAAAAGTCTCATCTTTATGCTTTAAAAGAAACACATAGGTATATCTACTAAAATCATCTATAAAAGTAAGAAAATACCTTTTACCACCTCTAGTTAAAACACCATTTAATTCACAAAGATCACTATGGATTAAATCTAGTAAATTAGATGATCTTTCTACACTAGGAAATGGTTTCTTAATCATTTTTGCCTTAACACATGTTTCACATTTACCATAGTTTTTAATATTGCATGCAATCATACCACATTTTACTACTCTTTTCATAGTTGAAAAACCTATATGCGATAGTCTAAGATGCCACAAAAATAAAGAATCATACTCAACAATATAGGCGGAATTAGCATTTTTATTGATAACATTGAAAGTTACATCATTGGTGCACAATTTAACCATACCCTCACAAGAGTACCCCTTTCCCAAAATTACATTTGATTTGGTAAGTATAAGTTTACCAGACTCAAAAACGGCTTTAATGCCGGGCTTCCCAAGCAAATCACCACTTACCAAGTTTCTACTAATTTCGGGAACATAAAGTACATTCACTAATGTAACTTTCTTGCCGGAGGTGAAGTAGACATCAATGGTACCTTTGCCAAGTACCTTGGATTTGCCCTCATTGCCCATTTGTATCTCATGGTTTCCCTTTGACTCTTCAAAGGTCTTGAACAATGATTTGTCATAGGTGACATGGACGGTGGCACATGTGTCATACCACCACCCTTTCACCTTGCCTTGGACCGCATTCACCTCACTAAGGGTAGCAACTATGTTTTCCTCTTGAGTTGCATTCACCTTAGGTCCTTGTTGGTCTTTTCTATGTCTACACTCTCTAGCATAGTGACCCTTTTTCCCACACACAAAGCAAGGACCTTTCTCGCCCTTAAACTTGTTTGGGTTGGTTTTTGGACCCAAAGGTTTCTCATTACCCTTTTTCCCTTTGTTTTTTTGGATGTTTTGGTTGTGACACCGCATTTGCTTTGGAAGTCTCTCCATTAGACCCCTCCACAAGTTTATCTCTACATATCAATTCCTCTTCGATTCGAATATGCTTTTGGATCTCCTCCAAAGAATAATCCTCATTTTTATGAAGGATTCTTTTCCTATAGCTCTTCCAAGTTGGTGGTAATTTAGCCACAATAGCACCAACTTGAAAGGCCTCGGGAAGCTCAATCTTTAACACTTTCAATTTATTAACAATAATTTGCAATTCATGAATTTGAGGAAGAATAGGTTTATCACCAAAAAATTTGAAATCGAAGTATTGAGATATCAAAAACTTTTTGGTACCTTCCTCTTCCGCCTTGAACTTTTTCTCAAGTGCATCCCAAATCTCCTTGGCCGATTTGGTCTCGGTGTAGAGGTCATAGAGCCTATCAGATGGGGCATTGAGAATATGACCCCTACAAAGGAGATTGTCCTCCTCCCTCTTCCTTCTCTTCTCCACCTCCTCGGGAGTGTCTTTGTCGGATGGCTCGGCTAGAGGTGCCAAGGAAGACTCAAGGATGTAGGCGATTTTGAGAGTGGTTAAAAGAAACCTCACCTTGTCTTGCCACCTAGTAAAATTGGATCCATCAAACCTATCCAATCTCACTAGGTCTTGGTTCATGATTTTGATTGTCTCCCCTTCCATTGAAACAAAAAGGGTTAAGCTTTTGAATGTTAGGAAAAATAATATTGCCTCAATGGAATTGGTAAGATACTATTACAACTCTAGACAATATATTACAAATAAATATTGATTGATTAAAAAGTGTTACAACTCTATGACAAAAGATACATGTAAATATAAAGAAAGAGGTAGAAGATGATAGAAATAGAAAATACAACTCTAAGACAAAATATACAAATAAATTAGAAGTAGTATAATGAAAAGATATAGATGAGATTACAACTCTAAAACAAAAGATACATGTAAAAGAGTGAATAATAGAAGAAAAGAAAAGCAATAGAATAAAAGAACAAGAATAAGAACAATGAACAAAGAACTCTCACTCACACAACCAAAGTGAAGAGTATTGGGGATCACCAACTTGAACAAGGTTTGAAACCTTTGTCCAAAAGCTTATTTCCCCCTAACTCAAGCACTAAGGGATCTCTCACAGATTTTGGAAATGCTTTCTGGAATAATCAAGCCTCAAGGTGTTTCTAGCCAAGTGCTCTAGTGGATAGAAATGGTGTGTCTTACAAGTGAGCATTAGGCTCCTATTTATAGAGTTTTGAGACACCCTTTGAATTTCAAATTCCACCAACCCCCATGGCTATTACCAATGATTAATTGGATGTTTTATGGAATTAAAATAGAGATTTGGGAGTTACTTGGCTGTTGGAAACGTTCAAAATTGGATAAAAACCGAAGTTGGAAAATGCTGTCAGCCGCTCAGGCCGCGGCCTGAAAAACACGAGCCGCGGCCTACGGTGTGTTTTAGCCTATTTTTGCCTCTTAGGCCGCGGCCTGAAAAACATAGGCAGCGGCCTAAGTTGTTTTTCAGCAACCAATTTTTCAGCTTTTTTCCAAAACGTTCCAATTTATTCCCACTTGATTTTGTAACTTCCATACACAATATGGGAGTTAAAATCACATCTCTATTAGCCATTTATCATATGGCTTTAAGAAATTCATCTCAATATTGTGTAACAACAAATCTACACAATAATGGGTGATATTTAGGAGTTACAAATTTGTGATGAATTTGTAACACCAAATATGTTACATGTTTGGATATTTCACATATATCCAAATAATGTAACTCTCTATTATATGTTACAATATGTGACACTCTATGTCACATTTATTTAATCTAAAACATTATATTATAAAATAATATAACACTACATACGTACACCAGATGAGAACATAATTGAAAAAGGGGCCTGGTTATTTTAATAAGGGGAACGAATAGGGACTAACTGTTCGTTTGTGTACCTAGAAATGAGTAAGAATTTGAAATCTCTACTCTAATGGCATCAACTCATTTGAATAAATGGGAGATGATTAATCATCTTTATTCCTACACATGGAAATGAACAAGGAAAGAAGTAAACGAAATATAAATGTTCGGGTGGGTTCAAAGATGGTCTATTCGCTAGAGTTAACAAAGCCATATAAGTATTAAAATTCAAGAAGTTTTGTTCACGCATGAATATACAAGCGGCGAATAGAGAAGAAGCTACATAAGCGAACAACATGGAGGAACAACTCATATCATGTTCGCATAAAGATTCTAGTCTTTACAGAAATCTATTTGTTCATCCATCAAAATTCAAAGAATGACAAAGGAAGGATAGTGTTCCAAAGGCTCTCAAGTAGTGCTAATAAGAATTACAAATCCAAGATAAAGTGGATTTGTTCGCTCATATGCATTTATGTTCACTCGTGTCTGCCATTGGGGCCTTGAAAAAAGTATATAGAGTGCATATGCAAGCGAACCATATTGCCTACCTATGCATACGACAAAAATATTGTGCCTTCTCTTGACGATTCATATGGTTTTTTACTCTATTCGTGTAAAGGCTGATATGACAAAGGTCAGTGAGGATTTGTTCTCATATGAATAATTGTGGTGCGAACAAAGGGGAGGTTTCTAGAGACAAGTAATCAAGGATAAGCTTTTCAGATTTTAATTGGTTTTGAGAAACTAGGAAAACCTTAATCTCACTAATCGGTCACTGAGAAAAAAAAATGTGGGCGAACTTATTGAATGATGCAAATGAGACGAGTGTGACGGTGGAAAAGGCTCCAGCGATAAGCTTCGCTCCAGCAATACCGAGCTCCTCTGGGGCATTACCTCCTCCGTTGGCGTCTAAATCTTCTTAGTACGTATAGGGTCAACGACTGTTTGCTCTTGCCTTCCAAGAAATTCTCTAAGAGAACTGCAAGACCCGAACTAATGGGCTTAGGGTTTTCAAAGCGATGGGCCTAAGGGTCCTATAACCTAATGGGTCTATAATTCATTTGAGGAGTGCAACAGGACACAAGCCCAACAAGTTGCTCTCAAATAAAATGCCTTTGGAAAATTTAGAGAAGTTATCGTGAAAATGATATGTTATTTATGTTGGGGTTTTATGCCCTAATTAAAACCCAAATTCTTTGTAATCTCATTTTATTATCAATAAAAGAATAGAAATCATTTTTTGACTTGGTCAATCACTTTCCTCACATGTTTTATTTTCATGATTATTTGTTTAATATAAACTTCTATTAAATCCCGAGCATATAGCTAATCTTATTTATAGTGACATGTTCAAAATAAGTTAGTCCTAAGATTAGTTAGTGCACAGGATTTACACTGACTTGCCAATCTACGATATGATCTACTTACACATTACAGTGTTATGTTCTTTCCATAACATTAGCAAAGTAGATAAGATCGGATGTATTTGTTACATTGGACTGGACCGATATTGACAATTGATAAGATAAGTAAACATACCGTTATTATCTACTCTAGTCATATCATATAGTTGACCATAGGTCAATTCAATCTCAATTCTGAGTGGTTAGTATTCTAACTGATTGTATTATTTGAGTTATTTGACTTGTTCGTTACCAGCTTACCCTACGGACTAGCCCATACTTACATCTTGGGAACTCGGTAGTATAATTGAGTGGGAGTGTTAATCATAGTTATGAACATCTATAGCTTCTGATGAAGAAGTGAAACGATGGTTTCCTTTTATTTTGGTTCAATGTGTTAAATGATAGAGATCTAATTTCAGTAATTAAATTAGTTTACTGAAATATCATTTACAAGGAACTAAGTGTTTTAAGGATAAAATACAATGAAGGGTAAAATAGTATTTTAGTACTATCTCATTTTAGACCGTCTATAGAGGATTGAGTGACAATTATGGTTGTAACAATGGAAATTAATAGCTTATCTATATTTGTTATAGAGTGTTCTATGAATTCAAGAGTGCAATTTTAAGTCTATGCTTTATTTTGTGTAAAACATGTTAAAAATTAATTAGAAAATGGTTTTGGTAATCTCTCATGCGCGCGCGCCCAGCCCTGCCACCGCCCAGCCCCGCACGCGTCCCTCGGCCGTGCTCCCCTTGCACGCGCGCGTGCCACCTGCAGCCAAAACAACACTCAGGTGAACAGTACCCGTATCGGGTACTGTTCATCCAGAATTTTTTTTATTTTTTTTTAAATTAAAGAAAATTAAAATTGTGGAAATTTATTATTTATAATCAAAACCAAAAATATCATATTTGTTTTGTATTTAAAATTATTATTTTTTAAATAATATATTTTGTTAGTTGAGATTTAAATAATTAGATATTTCTACAAAGATTCAAATTCAAATTTAAAAATAGACTAACAACTTAATTTTAAATCTTTTAATATATTAAAATATTAGAATTATGATATCAGATATTTAAGATATTTTCATTTAAATTCTTGATTTTTTTATTAAACCTTTATTTGAAAATATAAATATATTTTTATTCTATAGTTTTTAATAATTAAATTATTTGAAATTTGAATATTGTTAGTTAGATATTTTTATGGATATTTGAATTTGATTAACTGTTATGAAATATTTTAGGGTTGTTATAACTATTTATATATATTTTTTAAATGGTTAAAATATTAGCTAATAGTTGTAACAATACAAGATATTTTTTTTGAAAAACAGTTTAGATATTGATTTTAAAATTTAAAATTGGTTAAATTTTGAAAAATATCATTTTTTTCAACCAATTAATAAAATATTTTTTTAATAAATGGGATTTAAATTAACTTTGGTTAATTGTTGATAAATCCTATTTAAATTAAATTAATATTTTTTTTCAAATTAACCTAAAACCAAGTTGATTGTTGATAAATGAAATTTAAATTAATTATTGTTAATTGTTGATAAATTTCATTTAAATTGACTTATTTTTTGTCAAAATTTAATTAATTTAAATTTTTTGAAAAATTCTAGATAATTAATTGTGGTATTTTTGCAAATGAAATTAATTGTAGTATTTTTGCATAAATTCATAGAATTGCTCATATAGTAACATGATTAGACTCATCCAATTATAACATGTCTGTTTGAACTATATGTGGTATTTTGGAAATTGGGCTTAGATGCATATAATGACCCATATGTTTGTTAGATATGTGATATTTTTCCAAATAAAATATTCATACAATGATAGGTTTTATTTGGGCCCATTAGAAAATGTAAAGTTTAAATTCCTCTCTTGTGGGTGATTCTACTTGTGAAGGCCCATTTGCTTTACATGACTATAGTGAGCCTAATAAATTAATAATAATTAATAAAACGAAGGTTTAAATTCCTGTCTTTTGGACCTTGTAAGGAAGATAGGGGGCCTTTGTAGTGGAAACGACATACTGGACCCAACCCTCCTCCATACAAGCTCAATTGTTAAGGTCCATTTATCTGAGTTGGACTGTGTTGTGTAGGTTCATTATATTAGTTAAACCTAAATATTGATTAGCAACAAATTAATTCTAAATTAATTGGATTTGTTTCAATGTGACACTTTAGAATTAATAGGAAATTATAGGACTTTGGTTTTAAAAATTTAATTTGTTTAATTTTTTTTGAAAAAACCATAGACATTAATTTTCTAAAAAATAAATAATAAAAATACTATTTTTAATTTAATAATGAGCTTATTTTAAGAATTTTATTCGATCTCCACCGTTGGTTTAACATAGTCAATAGCTTAATGGGGCCTCGGGGCGCTTTGATTCGTCCCCCTACGGAAAGTGTTCATTAGTTATTTTGATAATGTTAGATTTCAAAAGATAGATAATTATAGGTCAAATAATACTAGACTCACCCCTACGGTGACTACTAGGACTAAATCTATGATTATTGAAACCGTGGGTCTAGCTCATAAAATAAGAGATTTTGTTTTCTTATTTTGATCGAATAGTAGGTTGTTAATAGTGGTGTCCATTATTAAATGAGTTTACAACTCTATTTAACTAGTGGTATTTTTTACTCTCGCCAACCGGGACAAGGATATCATAGATTAGTTAAAAACCTAAAGAAATAGAGATATGATTGTTTTTGGTATTTTTTCTCATATCTTACATATTTTTGGTATATGTCGTGTTATTTCTTGAAATATGTGTGAATAGAAGTTTTATTGAGCAAATGTGATTGATTTCTATTTTATTGGTAATTTGTAGTTTTAAGTTATGGTTGTGTCTACTCCCATCCTTTCTCAACTTTCGATGGAGAAACTCACTGGAGAAAACTTCCTTAAATGGAAGCAGAACATCAACATTGTGTTGATTGGTGACAACTCCAAGTTCGTCATGACTGAGGAATCCTCAGAAGTTCCAGCTGAAGAAGCTACCAAGTATGTGAGGGACAAGTATGAGTGTTGGCGGGCGGCTAACAACAAGGCGCGGTACTACATGTTGACTAGTATGGTCGACACTCTCAAGACAAAGATGGAGAATGTCGAGACAGCCTACGAAATCATGGATCAGCTCCAAGACAAGTTTGGTGCCAAGTCAGCGCAGACTCGTTTCGAGGCCACCAAGAAATATGCCAATGCTCGAATGGCACCTTCTCAACATGTTCGTGATCACCTGATCAAGATGACAAACTACTTTTAGGAAGCTGAACTGCATGGAGCCATAATAGATGAGGAAACTCAAGTTGGCTTAATCCTCAACAGTCTCTCTCCAGCTTTCCTACCATTCACTACCAACTATGTGTTGAATAAACTCAATTATGGTCTGACGCAGCTCATGAATGAGCTTCAGAATTTTGAGCCTATCATGGGTGGACCTAGTAAGGGAGGAGAACAGAAGACAACTACTACTACTGCTGCTGATCCAGCTAAGGCTAAAGCTAACCAAGCTTCATCTTTGAAAGCTGGAAAGAAGAGGAAAGGTGGGCAAAACAACAACCCTAAGCCTGCAAAGGCTGCAGAGGCGAGTGCACAACCAAGTGCACTAACGCCTAAGGGGAAGAACAAGAAAAACAAGAAAGGTAAAGGTAAGTGTTTTCACTACAAAGAGAAGGGGCATTGGAAACAGGATTGCCCCAAGTTTCTAGCAACTAAAAGCAAAGGTAATGATTATAGTTCATTTATCTTGGAAACATGTGTTTTAGAGAATGATAACTCTGTTTGGATCATTGATTCTGGATCTACTAACCAAGTTTGTAACTCTTTATAGCTTCTTGAATCGTGGGAGGAAGTGGACGAAGGTGACTTTAAGCTTAGAGTTGGGAACGAAGTGTTCATTGCGGTCCAAGCTAGAGGAAGAGCTCGTCTGAAGTTCAGAAATAAATTTTAATTTTAAAAGATGTATTTTTTATTATGGATTTTAGTAGAAATTTAATTTCAGTTTCCATGTTGCAATTAGAACGATTTGTTATGACTTTCACAAGTTTTAATATATCTATTTCTTTCAATGGATCACAATTGTGTATTGCATGTTTGGAAAACGAGCTTTATATTCTGTGACCTAACGAACCCCTCACTCTTAATAATGATTTATTCAAAGTAGCTAAACCTAGGACCAATAAACGGCAGAAGACCAATAACGATAATATGATGTATTTATGGCACTTGAGACTAGGTCACATTGGCTATGATAGGATTCAAATACTTACAAAGGACAGACCTTTGAGGGAACTCACCTTAGGTGAATTACTTGTTTGTGAATCTTGTCTGGAAGGCAAACTGACCAAGCGTCCATTCTCTGCAAAGGGTGATAGGGCCAAGGAACCACATGGACTTGTGCATTCAGATGTTTGTGGACTTTTGAAGGTACAAGCCAGGGCTGGTTTTGAGTATTTCGTCACTTTCATTAACGATTACTCTAAATACTCATGTCTTTACCTAATGCATAGGAAATCAGAAACATTTTCAAAGTTTCAGGAATTCCTAGCAATGGCTCAGAACTAATTAGGTAAAATGTTAAAGATCTTGCAATCTGTTAGGGGTGGAGAATATTTGGATATGTAGTTCCAAGATCATTTAACTGAACTTGGGATTTTATCACAACTTACTGCCCCAGGTACTTCGCAACAAAATGGTGTAGCGGAATGCCGGAATAGAACCATATTGGAAATGGTTAGATGCATGCTTAGTTACTCAACTCTGCCAACTTCATTCTGGGGACATGCAATTGAAACCACGAACGAAATTCTCAATGTTGTGCCATCTAAATCAATCCCCAAAACACCTTTAGAACGCTGGAATGGTCGTGAACCTAGTTTACGCCATTATAGAATCTGGGGGTGTCCCGCTCATGTCCTGAGGAAAAAGGAGGGTAAGCTAGAACTGTGAACTAAATTTTGCATGTTTGTTGGCTATCCTAAAGGTACTCGGGGTGGACTTTTCTATAGTCATTTAGAAAAGAAAGTGTTTACTTCTAAAAATGCTACTTTTCTGGGAAATGACTATGTCCAGAACTTTAAACCTCGCAACAAAGTAGTTTTAGAGGAGATGGTTAAAGATTTGACTCCAACCAATGTTCCATCATCATCAACGCAAGTTGATAATGAAATTCCCACTCTTCATGTCCAACCGACGCAAGTCGATTTAAATGAAGAAAGTACCACTATTCCTGAGCAAACAGTCACAGAACCTCGTCGTAGTGGGAGGGTTTCTAGGAACCCAATTCTCTATGGTTTGGATGGTGAAACCAATATGGTTGTTGGTGACACTAGTGATGATGATCCATTATCTTTCAAACAGGCAATGGCAAGCCCTGAAAAGGAACTATGGCTCGAAGCCATGAAACAGGAAATGGAGTCCATGTACTCAAATTTCGTCTGGGATCTTGTGGAAGCACCTTGTGACTATAGGGCCATTGGGTGCAAGTGGATCTACAAGAAGAAAGGAGGTGTTGATGGAAATATCGAGACTTATAAAGCTCGATTAGTGGCAAAGGGTTATACCCAGAGAGAAGGCATGGACTATGAGGAAACTTTTAGTCCAGTAGCCATGCTCAAATCCATTTGCATCCTCCTATCCATAGAAGGCAAATGGACGTCAAGACAACTTTTCTTAATGGAAAGCTTGACAAAGTCATTTATATGGATCAGCCAGAAGGATTTAAAGTAGCTGGACAAGAAGGAAAAGTTTGCAAGTTGAATAGGTCCATTTATGGACTTAAGCAAGCTTCTCGTTCTCAGAATCTTAGGTTTGATGAAATAATCAAAACCTATGGCTTTGAACAAAATATTGATGAGCCCTGTGTTTACCAACTGAAGGCAAATCAAATAGTGGTATTCCTGGTTCTTTATGTGGATGATATCTTACTCATTGGAAACAATGTTAAGAAATTATTAGATGTGAAGAATTGGCTGAGAACTCAATTCCAGATGAAGGATTTGGATGAAGCGAGTTATGTTCTAGGTATCCAGATTATCAAGGATAGAAATAACAGACTCTTAGATCTATCTTAAGAAGCTTACATTGATAAAGTGCTTGAACGTTTCCCAATGACAAATTCCAAGAAAGGGTGTCTACCGTCCCGCCATGGAATTCATCTTTCAAAGAAGCAGTCTCCCCAGACTCCTGAAGAGGAAGATGCAATGAGAAAAGCTCCTTACGCATCGGCAGTTGGAAGTCTGATGTATGCCATGTTGTGTACTAGACCAGATATCTCCTATGCAGCGGGAGTAGTGAGCAGGTATCAATCAAACACAGGACCGGAACATTGGATAGCAGTTAAGCATATCCTGAAGTATTTAAGGCAGACTAGGGATTATTTGTTAGTCTATAAGGATGGTGTTTTGAACCCTGTAGGCTACACCGATTCAGATTTTCAGACTGATGTCGATGACAGGAAGTCTACTTCTGGAATGGTGTTTACTCTTAGGGGTGGAGCTGTGATATAGAGAAGCGTAAAGCAGTCTGCAATCTCATATTCCACTATGGAAGTTGAGTACATAGCCGCGTCTGAAGCAGCTAAGGAAATAGTCTGGCTAAAGAAGTTCTATTCGAATCTTGGTGTTATTCCAGAAATGGATAAACCACTTGTGTGTTTTGTGACAATACAGGAGCGATAGCCAACTTGAAAGAACCTCGAAGTCACAAGAGAAGTAAGCATATATAAAGGAAGTATCACATTATTCAAGAATATGTGGCCAGGGGAGATGTGAAGGTTATGAAGATTGCAACTGAAGACAATCTTGCGGATCCGTTTACAAAGACACTACTAGAAGCTACATTTGATAAGCATATCAAGGAAATGGGATTAGTAGAATTAAGGCATTAGTTTCAATTAGTGCAAGTGGGAGTTTGTTGGGGTTTTATGCCCTAATTAAAACCCAAATTCTTTGTAATCTCATTTTATTATCAATAAAAGAATAGAAATCATTTTTTGACTTGGTCAATCACTTTGCTCACATGTTTTATTTTCATGATTATTTGTTTAATATAAACTTCTATTAAATCTCGAGCATATAACTAATCTTATTTATAGTGACGTAATCACAGTGGAATATAAATATGACAATATGTTCAAAATAAGTTAGTCCTAAGATTAGTTAGTGCACAGGATTTACACTGACTTGCCAATCTACGATATGATCTACTTACACATTACAGTGTTATGTTCTTTCCATAACATTAGCAAAGTAGATAAGATCGGATGTATTTGTTACATCGAACTGGACCGATATTGACAATTGATAAGATAAGTAAATATACCGTTATAATCTATTCTAGTCTTATCATATAGTTGACCATAGGTCAATTCAATCTCAATTCTGAGTGGTTAGTATTCTAACTGATTGTATTATTTGAGTTCTTTGACTTGTTTGTAACCAGCTTACCCTACGAACTAGCCCATACTTACATCTTGGGAACTCAGTAGTATAATTGAGTGGGAGTGTTAATAATAGATATGAACATCTATAGCTTCTGATGAAGAAGTGAAACGATGGTTTCCTTTTATTTTGGTTCAAGGTGTTAAATGATAGAGATCTCATTTCAGTAATTAAATTAGTTTACTAAAATATCATTTACAAGGAACTAAGTGTTTTAAGGATAAAATACAATGAGGGGTAAAACAGTATTTTAGTCCTATCTCATTTTAGACCGTCTATAGAGGATTGAGTGACAATTATGGTTGTAACAATGGAAATTAATAGCGTATCTATATTTGTTATAGAGCATTCTATGAATTCAAGAGTGCAATTCCGAGGCTATAGTGGAGTCACGAGGAATTAATAAGTTAGTAAATTTATTTGTTAGATTTATGATAACTTATTGGAGCTTGATTTCATAGGCCCATGGTCCGCATTGTACCTTGGATAAAATCATCTAGATAGTCTCAATTAATTGATTTAATTATCAATTAGAATTATCAAAGTTGACAAGGCCAATTTTGGATAGTTTCACAGAGTTATGTAATTTTGAGAAGAACAAAGAAATCATGGCAGATTTATTAATTAAGATAAATTGGTATCTAAATTAATAAAAATTTAAATCAAGGTTCAAATTATAAATAATTAATTTGATAAAGGATTTAAATAATTAAATCAATAGAAAATAATACAGGCCTTGATTTTAAGTCCAATGGGCTTATAATCAAATGGGAAATTTCACGGCCTAAAGCCCATGATAATTTCAACCTAGGGCTTTAAAATGGCTATTATTTTATTGATTTTTTAATTAAATTAAATGGCCTAATTGAGTCTATAAAATGAGTGCTTAGAGAGAAGTCTAGAGACAAGTTTGACAAGTCATAAGTCAGATTTTCTGATAGGTTTTAGATTCTCTCTAAACACAAGTCCTTTTCTAAGCCTTTTATTATTCTTTTCTCTTCTTCTCTATGTATCTATCTCATGTGTTGAGAATTGCCCACACTAGTCTAGGTGATTCTAAGGATACATTGGAAGACTATGAAGAAATTAGAAGAACAATTCAGTTTCTTGATAATACTCTGTGACAGAAAGGATACAAGAGTTAGAGAAACTGAAGGAAGGACTCTTTCCTTCCATTGCGTATACTGTAAGTATTCTTATCTTTGTTTCTCTTTGAATTCAATTTTAGAAACATGTTCTAGGTTATCTCATATTAATTTGTTTAATATTAGATCTACATGAAAATAAATAAAGATGTTTCAACAACTGTTGCCATCGATACCGGTTGTACTTCATGTTTCAAAAACTGTTGCCATAATTCTAATTTCATAATCCATGAAGCTTTCTGTAACGTCCCAAAATTACCTAATAAGGCTTAGGGCCTTGATTAGGGGGCCAGGATGGTAATATATGGAATTATATGTTTATTTGATATATTTGATTGTGATTATGTGAGTCATATGATAATATAACTAGTTATGCATGCTTATGAGTATTAAATATGCATATGGCCTGTTTCTTATTAGAAGGGCAACTTTCATAATTTGGCCCATTATGGGCATAATTGTATATGTGTGCATACATGTGATAAATGTGAGAGATCACGTTATTCCGTGGGTTTATTTGGGTTACTCGGCACGAGACGATCCTAGGGAGCAAGATAGTGGGAAAGTCACAACAAGACCCAATACCCGAGTTGAGGCAAGTCAAGGGGTATTTTAGGTATTTAGCATTAAATTGGGTTATCGGGTAATGGGAATGAATAATTGAGGATATATTTGGAGTTAGATAGTTTAGGAGAGAATACTGGGGATTTTAACCACTTTGCCCTCAGGGACATTTTTGGTACCCTGAGCCTCGGGATTAGCTTAAGTTATTTAAGCCCCAAGGAAACAAGACACTCGAACACCTCACACACTCAAACCGACTCTCTCATTCTCTCTCCCTCTCTCTGTTTTTCTCTCAACTATTTTAAGGGGAATTGTTTGAGAATTAAGGGGAAATTGTTGGCTGAAGGTTGAGAGATTGAAGGCTTAAGCTTGGGATTGGATTAGCTACAGCTGGGGAGACTTTAATCAGAATTGAGGTAAGATTTGGACCTTGATTTCCATTGATTTTTCAGTTTTGTTTGGTTGTTCTTGAGGTGTTCTTGAGCCTTATAGCTCAAGAGTTGAATTGGGAGTTTTGATGAGTTTTGCATCTAGGTTATAGTTGGGTTTTGTTGTTGGGAAGATATTAAAACTGTTATATGGATTGAATTATTGTTTTAGGGTGAAATTGGGATAGTTTGGTTGGATTTGGCTGATGAAAAATGGAGGAAATCTGGGTTCACAAGGCCAATTCGCGGCCCTCTTCTTGAGGGGTCGCGACCCAACCGAACCCAGGGGAATTGGGTGGCTTCTGTTTGGGAGGTGTGCCACGACCCTCCAGGGACAGGTCGCGGGCCATGTCCATTATCAGGGGAGGAGGACCTCTGACTTGAGGGGAGCGCCTCGACCCTCAAGGGCAGCTCGCGGCCCGCCTGGGCTGTTTTGATCATGGTGAGTTTTTAGTGGCAGAAATCTTTTCCTGAGGGCTCGGGATTGATTCTACTACCCAGTTTAGTAGAGTTTGACGTCCCAAAGCCTAGGACTCGGTACGAAAGCCTTTATTTTCTCGTTATTGATGGAATCCTATATTATGGTTGTGACTAGGTTATCGCTAGGGGTTCAGAATTGGGATCGTGCTCGAGGGTCGTTCTTATTTTACGCTATACTTGGACCAATTGTAAGAAAACTGCACCCAATACGTGTTATATGCGATCAGGGCTTGGCCTGGCTGTTAATAACAATTATGATTAGGGCTTGGGCCCCTGAGAAAGTTTTTGTTTAAGTTATCATTTTCACTTATTGGTTTAAACATACTTGAATATTGTTATAAAGTCATGCCCTTTGGACTGAAGAATGCTGGTGCTACATATCAACGCTTAGTCAACAAAATGTTCGCTAATTAGATCGGGAGAAGTATGGAAGTGTATGTCGATGATATGCTTGTCAAGTCAAAGACTACCGATAACCATGTATTCGATCTAGAATAATGTTTTGGAATCTTAAGGAGGTATGGCATGAAGCTGAATCCTCATAAGTGCACGTTCGGAGTGGCATCTGGAAAATTTCTGGGTTTCATAGTCAACACGAGGGGAATAGAGGTAAATCCCAAGAAAAGCAGGTCGTTGTTAGAAATTCCCTCGCCCAGGTCGCGTAAAGAAGTTCAAAGCCTGACTGGAAAGGTGGCAGCTTTAAATCATTTTATTTCAAAATCTACTGACAAGTGCCTGCCATTTTACAACTTGCTCAGGGGAAACAAAAAATTTGAATGGACTGAGGAGTGCGAATAGGCATTACTCGACCTAAAAATGCACCTGGCCGAGCCCCCAGTGTTATCCAAGCCTATGACTGGAGAACCCCTGTTCCTTTATTTGGCCATGACAGAAAATGCAATCAGTTTCATGTTAGTTCGAGAAGAAAACCGTGCTAAAAAACCAGTATATTATATAAGTAAGAGACTTCTTGGAGCTGAGTCACGATACCCACTGATAGAGAAGCTGGTGTTCTGTCTGATATTCGCTTCTAGGAAGCTCCGACCATATTTCTAGTCCCATTCAGTCAACATCATGACCAACCAACCTTTAAGGAAAGTATTGCAAAAACTTGAAACGTCGGGACGTCTTTTAAAATGGGCTATCGAGCTTATCTAGTTTGAGATATTGTACATGCCACGAACCTCAATCAAAAGTCAGGCCCTTGCTGATTTTGTGGCTGAATGCACCGGCTTTCCAGAGGAGCTTTTGAAGGAATCGGTGCAGGAGTTATGGAAAATCTTTGTGGATGGATCATCAAACGAGAACGGATCGGGAGCAAGGATCATCTTAATTTCCCCATAAGGAAATCGATTCCATACAACTCTGAGATTCAGATTCAAAGCATCCAACAACGAAGTCGAATATGAGGCTTTACTAGCTGGGCTGAGAGTGGCAAGGGAGCTCAAGGAAAAAGTCGTCCAATGCTATAATGATTCTCAGCTTGTGATTAATTAGGTGTTGGGAGAATATCAAGCTCGAGGTACCAAGATGGCGGCCTACTTAGCTAAGGTGAAGGGAGAGCTGCCCGAATTTTAATAAAGTACTATTGAACAGATACCTCGCGAGCAGAACTCTAATGCTGACGCTTTGGCAAGGCTTGCCACCACCAAAGATGTTGAGACATTGAATGTAGTGCCAGTGGAGTTCTTGGAGAATCCGAGTGTAATAGAAATGGTAGAAGTCGAAATGATCGACACAAGACCGACCTGGATGACTCCCATAATGGAATACCTCATAACAGGAAGGCTAGCTGATGATAGAAAGGATGCAAGAAAAATACTATATCAAGTTCCGCGTTATGTGACAGTGGATGGGACATTGTACCAACGTGGTCATTCATTGCCTCTCCTATGATGTGTTCTGCCCGAGGAAGTTAAAACCATTTTGCAAGAAGTGCACGAGAGCTTTTGTGGAGATCATGCTGGGGGCAAAACTTAGCACTGAAAATACTGAGGCATGGCTATTTTTGGCCCACTCTAACAAAAGATTCAATCTCGTCCAGAAGTGCAGCAAATGCCAGCGTTTTGCCATAATTGCCCGAGCTACTCCAGTTGAGCAAACGATGATCTCATCCTCGTGGCCATTCGCGGTATGGGGAATCGACCTAATAGGGTCCCTACCTATGGGAAAGGGAGGAGTTCATTACACAGTGGTGGCGATCAACTATTTCACGAAGTGGGTAGAAGTCGAACCTCTGGAAACCATCACTTCAAAGAGAATCCTAGACTTCGTGGTGAAGAGTATTATATGTCGATTTGGGCTTCCTAAAAAGATCGTGTCAGATAATGGGACACAATTCAACAGTGATCTCTTCACTGACTTCTGTGAAAAATATGACATTATTAAGAGTTTCTCCTTAGTAGCGTATCCACATGCCAATGGACAGGTCGAGATAGTGAACAAAACCCTAAAGGCGAGCCTGAAGAAGAGGTTAGACGAGGCCAAAGGATTATGGCCCGAACAGCTCCCACAAGTACTTTGGGCATATCGAACTTTTCACAGAACCTTCACGGGACATACTCCTTTTTCCTTAACTTTTGGAAGCGAGGTTGTTCTTCCAGTCGAAGCCATGGTAGCCACTCACAAGCAAAGGACATTCAAACAAGAGTAGAACGAGGGACTACTTAATGTATCCCTCGATTTGATTGAAGAAAAACGAGAAGAGTCGCAGTTACAGCTTGCCCATTATCAGCAAAAAATCACTCGCTATTTTAATTCTAAAGTTAAGACGTGTAGATTTGGATTGGGTGACCTGGTTCTCCGAAGGGTATTTCTAGCAAATGAAGATCCCAAGGATGGTGTTTTAGGCCCGAATTAGGAGGGACCATATCAGGTCATTGAGGTTTTGCAAGAAGGAACTTTCATGATAGCTCGGTTGAATGGGGAAGTAGTCCCACTGACCTGGAACACCCTACATTTGAAAAAATATTATCAGTAGCACCACCATCAATGTAAGGCTTATTTATAAAAGCCATTTTATTAAATAATAGGTAGATTATTAAATAATCTTTAAGATAATATGAGTTCGTGTTCGAGTTTTGTAAAAGCAACCAAGAAGGTTTCTACATTCTGGTTACTTGGGGGGCATATAACTTGAGATTGGAAAAATTAAGCTTGTTTGATAAGTTTAAATCATTAAAATCCCTGGATACAACCAGGTCCAAAACTTAGAGGCTTGGAAAAATTGATTATTCGATAGCTTTTTAAGAGCTCGAGTTTTCAATGAACCTAGCGCGAACTAAGTTGAAATCATTTAAAATCCTGGACGTAACTAGGTCCAAAACTTAGAGGCTTGGAAAAATTGATTATTCAACGACTTTTTAAGAGCTCAAGTTTTCAATGAACCTAGCACGAACTAAGTTGAAATCATTTAAAATCCTGGATGCAACCTAGTCCGAAACTTGGAAAGTTGGGGAAATTTTTTAATATCATGGGCTTGTTAAAGCTCGAGTTATCAATAAACCTAACACGAAATAAGTTGAATTCATTTAAAACCATGGACGCAACCAGGTCTGAAACTTGAAAAGTTGGGAAAATTGTTTAATATTAAGGGCTTGTTAAAGCTCGAGTTATCAATAAACCTAACACGACCTAAGTTTAAATCATTTAAAATCTTGGACGCAACCAGGTCCGAAACTTGGAAAGTTGGGAAATTTTTTTAATATCAAGGGCTTGTTAAAGCTCGAGTTATCAATAAACCTAACACAAACTAAGTTTAAATTATTAAAAACCTCGGATATAACCAGGTTCAAGGCCTGATTCTTAATAGGTATGATACAAATCGGCACACAAAACTTGGATATGACCAAGCTTGATAAATTCTATCCCGATCTAAAAATCAATTCCTAAAATCTCGAATGTAGAAGTCTAAGGCTTCATAAACATGAGAGATAGTAAAGGAAAGATAAATGGATCAAAAAGTTAGATGTATATTGAAATAAAGCAGGCAAATTATCCCGATGAGAAAAACCTCAAACTGAGCCCGAAGGTAATTGTTTAAAAAAAATTGTTAAATAATTACAGACAAATACAAAAGATCTATCATTGAGCTCCACCAGTTCGCCCCGCCGAGGTGACCTCCTTGCCATCTCCCTCAGCTGCTGCAGAAGCCTCACCAGTCTTTGACGGTTCTTGCAAGAGCCAAGCCTTGAATCTTGCAAGGTACGGATCCCACAGCTCGGCCCTCATGAAAGAGAAGTTCCTATCCGGGTTGAAGGCCCAGCCCTGATATAGCATATCTTCCATGGAAGACGATGAGGCCACCTTTTCTTCTTTGATTGCAGCCTCGGCCTCGAGCAGTTTTGCTTTGGCTTCATCAACCTCGACCTGAAGTTGTGCAGTTTGAGCCTGGAGAGCAGACAATGCAGTCTCTGTAGCCTGCTCACTTTCCTGGGACGAGGCGAGAGAAGCCTTGGCGTCATGCTCACTCTTTTGAGCAGCCACCAAGGCAACTTTGGCGGCCTGCTTGCCTTCTTGAGCAACAGTCAGGGCAGTGTTGGCAGCATTCAGATTGGCTCGGAGCTCATCATTTCTAGCCCTAGCACGGGCTATGCTGCGATAATGGGTCAGGACAGGCTACAAAATAACAAAACAAGTCAGAGATATACCCTTGATCACAATAAGAAGAAATTTTTCACCAAGGAAAGACAACTTATAGTGAGGTTCATCTCCATAGCTGATTCCATGACATTCTCCGGACTGCGCTCCTCGATGGTCCTCGGATCCCTCGAGCTGGCCTTATAGGCGTTCCCCACCATATGGCTAGCAGTCTCATAAATGATACCCCGAAAGGCTTCAGGGATCTTCTCAAGCTCCTGAGGATATACTGGTATTCGGATGGAAGGAGCTGGGATAGTAGGAACTGGGGGCTCAGCTTGTATCACTTAAGCCTGGGGAGGTACGAATCGAGGTGGAGGAGGAGGAGGGGGAACCTTAGCGGTAACAGAACTCACCAGAACTGATTTCCAAGTTAAGCTCGTGTCTTTCCCCCTTGGCAAGGGATCTTGAGGTGTTTCCCGCTACAGGAGGGGTTTTCTTTGTGATCCCGAGCCTCTTTACGATGGGGCCTAAGCCAGCTTTCTTAGTCAGGAAAGTAGTTCGGAGGTCAGGAGCTCCGGGTTGTTCCATCTCTTCGCTTGAAAATAACAAAAAGGACTTAGTTCACAAATAAGGTTGTCAGAAATATATATAAAGAAATAAAATAAACAAAGATCCTACCCTTCGAGCTTGGGGAGGAGTCTATTATCACGACCTCCGGCCTTGGAACTAATGGAGGAGAGGGGGATTCTACAACTAATATTTTTAGGATCCTAAGGGGTTCAGGTTCAGGTCCTTCCTCAGGGCTGGACTCCTCTACATATTGTCTAAATCCAAGGGTGAATGCACCCTGGAGCAGAGAAGGCCAGGTCCTACGGTTAGTCCCATACTCTTCGAAAATGGCGGATCTAAAGTTTAAAGTGTTATCTACTACGACTGTGCCCTTGGGATAACTGCTGTCATGACGTACCACTAGGTGGTCTACGCACTAGAGCAAGGTTATATTTCGATCCGGGTTATAAGGATGGCAGTGGACGAGCTGATTTGGGTTAAATCGAACTAACCTAAAATCGGCAACAGCCCTATCTAATTCCCTATAAGGGTACGAGTTACCTTGGCCGGAGGGGCTGGCTGCTACCCCTAATGCAGCTCATTCTAAATCAGGTTCCATAACAGCCTCGGGAACCTGCCTTTTTCGCACAAGAGGCACCTCGTCCTCTTCCTCTTCCTCGCCTTCAGTGGCTGGCAAGGCCTCATCTTGAGAGGATGGGAGTTTGTGGATCACCAGAAGGGTAGCCCGAGTCCTTAAGGCCAATGTTTGACCATCACCGATCAACTTGCACGCCAGTATCGTGATGTCATTCGCAACCTGGCGGTAATCCTTCTCACTGGGTGGAAGCCCAGACAACTTCTCGTACTGACCCCTGAGGGTCACAGACTTCTCTGTCCTCACAAATATGGCTTAATGAGAAACAAATTCAGTTAAGACATGTACAAAATAAATATCTTGAAAAGAATAAAATTTCACGACTTGAAGTCACAAAGTAAGGAACTTACGCGGTCGGTTGAAGTATCGATGTTCGCAATTCCGGAATCTATTCGACATAAAGAACAAGTCTTTGTAGTTGTTGGGATGACTGGTAAGCTCGATGACGGGGGCAGAATTGGGAAACTATGTGAGATAATAGAACCCGTCACTTCGCCCTCTCTACTCCGGGCTAGCTTTGAGGCAAAAAAAAGTATAGTATATTTGTTGGGGTGGGGACCTCCCACTCATGCTTCAAAAACAAATATTTCAGCCCCACCAAAAGTCTATAAGAATTTGGGGGGAGCTGAAATGGAGCCAACTTCACGTAATTTAAAAAGTCCACGAAGTATTGGTCTAGGGGAAGAAAGGCCCCAGCCTTCAGATGCTCATCACTCCAAGCCGCGAAGTCATCTTGGAGAGGGGAGCAGCTTCGTTCCCCTTCAAACGCAGGTCGGGCAAGGAGATTTCTGGTCCCGACCTCTATGTTATGGCTCAGCATGATTTTATTCACCCTCCCCTACGTCATGATCTTTGATAGGATATGTTCAGCCTCGAAGTAGGTTTTGGGGTCAATCACCATCTCCTTCTCCACCACTGGACTGAAGTGTGAGATGGGAGACTTTGGGGCGATATGCTTCCCCTTGTTCTTCTGCTGAGCGGACGAGCTTGAGCTTGATGCATTCTTCTTGCGGCGGTTTTATTTTGAGGAGCCATCAGATCGCCTAACGAATAGAACTACCTAGTTAGTAGGAAGACTATGACGTGGAAGTACGAAGTGGGGAATGGTTTACTTTTGTTATACGAGTTGAGGTTAGCCTCAGCCCCATCGCGTGATGCCACGCGATACCCTAAGTTACGCGCCTCAGTTTCCTAACAGACCCCTGATATTTAGGGATCCGTGTGTCAGACTGCCAAACTACTACTTTCCTTGGGAGGCGGTTTAGTGCAAAACCACCCAAGAAACGTAACCTCTAAGCTATCTGGCTCTAAACCTAAAAATCCTTCTTTTCCTTTATCCTCAAATGGGTATTCTTTAAATTAATGCACCATTATGATTTCTAGAATTTACCCAGAAAATTCCCAGTTTTATGAACGTCTTATTTCTAAAAACATTTTTGGATTCACCAGTCAAACCTAAGTCAAGACCTATTCTCTAGAAACGTTTAGAAGTAGCCTAACAATAACTATAGTGAATGTTACGGATGAACGTAGTAAAGAACAGAAATTCCATTGAAAAAAATAGGAAGGGAAAAACTCTTCAAACCAAAAAATGAGATACTTACAGTGTGTTCTTCGACGGTAAGTTGTAGAATCGGCGACAGGAAGCTCCTGGAAAGCTTCTGAGTGACTGGGTACGGTGAATGGTTTTTGGGGATTTCTGGGAAAGAAGAAGGGCTTGGAAATGCTGAATAAGAATTTTTTAAATGAAAGGTGGTGAAGTTTGATCTCTGGCCATCCTTTTTATACGTAAATTGTGTAAATTAACCTGGGACATCCAATTGGGTTAGTTCAAGTACCAAGGATCAAGGTTAAATAGACCAAATGGCGGAAAAAAAGTGACAAGGCAATTATTGCAGTCCTCGAAACCCGAACAGACACCAATCGCAGTACGCCACGTGTCCAGTACTCGAGTAGTGGACAGGCGTGGTTTTGTGTAACAGAAGTCAAAAAGCCCCTACTGTGTAGGTCAGAAAGTGACAATGTCATACATGAGCAGGAGCTTGGGGGGCAAAGTTGTACCATAATTTCAGCCCGAGTTTATTCACCCAGCTCGGGTACAGCTGGCAAATAAATATACGAAGACATAGCATGGGAGTGATATCTGATTGTTATACGTGGACAGCTCGAGTTTCGAGTGGTTACTCGTGGTGTTAAGTGCCCCGGGTCTAACCCGAGCAAGGGATACGAAGGTCATGAAGCACGAGCTCAGGATATTAAAATAGCTGTCTAAGCACGAGCTTGGAGGAGACAACTAGCTCATGGTAATTCTAATATATTGCACACATGCGGATCCCCAGAGACTCGGGTCCTTTTATGCGTTTATTTATGACCAGGTTGTCATATTTAATGTCTCAAATATTAGGATAACATTTACTTTGTGATCAAATCATATCCCATTATAAATGGGAAGTATATATATTAAATGTAATAATTATGTAAATGCGTGATTGACTCACGCGATTACCCAAACCTATCTATGGAATTCCCTTATAAATACTGGGAATATTGGACAAGGAGGGGGACCATTATTCTGCAATACCAAAACTCTACCAAAATAGAGAGAGAAACATCAATAATATAGACTCGTGGACTATATGGATTTTAACCACTAAACCATATAAAAGATTTGTGTTCTTGTGAATTCATTTCATTTTTCATTACGGTTTATTACTAAGCACTAATCTACCTTATTATTTCTTAATACACTGTTGGCGAAAAACCACATCAACAACAACAGCTACCAATCTACCATTGGAGTGGCACCTTATGAGATGTTGTATGGTAGTTGTAACGTCCCAAAACTACCTAATAAGGCTTAGGGCCTTGATTAGGGGGCTAGGATGGCAATATATGGAATTATATGTTTATTTGATATATTTTTATTGTGATTATGTGAGTTATATGATAATATGACTAGTTATACATGTTTAGGAGTATTAAATATGTATGTGGGCCTCTTTATTATTAGAAGGGCAACTTTCGTAATTTGGCCCGTTATGGACAAAATTGTATATGTGTGCATATATGTGATATGTGTGAGAGACCACATTATTATGTGGGTTTATTTGGGTTCCTCAGCACGAAATGATCCTAGGGAGCAAGAAAGTCACAACAGGACCCAATACCCGACTTAGGGCGAGTGAAGGGGTATTTTAGGTATTTAGAATTAAATCGGGTTATTAAGTAATGGGAATGAATAATTGAGGATATATTTGGAGTTAGTGAATTTAGGAGGGAATATTGGGGATTTGACCATTTTGCCGTCGGGGACGTTTTTGGTACCCCGAGCCTCGGGATTAGCTTAAGTCGTTTAAGCCCCAAGGAAACAAAACACTCAAACACCTCACACACTCAAACTGACTCTCTCTTTCTCTCCCCTTCTCTCTGTTTTTCTCTCAACTCTTTTAAGGGGAATTCTTTGAGAATTAAGGGGAAATTATTGGTTGAAGCTTGAGAGATTGAAGGCATAAGCTTGGGATTGGATTAGCTACAGCTAGGGAGACTTTAATCACAGCTGAGGTAAGCTTTGGACCTTGATTTCCATTGATTTTTCTATTTAGTTTGGTTGTTCTTGAGGTGTTCTTGAGCCTTAAAGAATAAGAGTTGAATTGGGAGTTTTGATGAGTTTTGCATCTAGGTTCTAGTTGGGTTTTGTTGCTGGGAAGATATAAAAATTGTTATATGGATTGAATTATAGTTTTTGGATGAAATTGGGATAGTTTTAGTTGGATTTGGCTGATGAAAAATGGTGGAAATCTAGGTTCGTAGGGCCAAGTCGCGGTCCTTTTCTTGAGGGGCCGTGACCCAATCGAACCCAGGGCCTTGGGAGGCTTCTGTCTGGGAGGCGCATTACGACCCTCAAGGGGCAGGTCGCAGCCCGTGTCCATTATCAGGGGAGGAGGGCCTCTGACTTGAGGGGCACGCTGCGACGCTCAAGGGCAAGTCGCGGCTTGCCTGGGCTATTTTGACCATGGTGAGTTTTTAGTGACGAGAATCTTTTCCTTAGGGCTCGGGATCGATTCTACTACTCAGTTTAGTAGAGTTCAAGGTCCTGGAGGCTAGGACTCAGTTCAGAAGCCTTTATTTGCTCATTATTGATGGAATCCTATATTATGGTTGTGACTAGGTTATCTCTAGGGGCTCAGAACCGGGATCGTGCTCGAGGGTCGTTCTTATTTTACGCTATACTCGGACCTGAGGTAAGAAAACTGCACCCAATACGTGTTATATGCGATCAGGACATGGCTAGGCTGTTAATAGAAATTATGATTAGAGCTTGGGCCCCTGAGAACGTTTATGTTTAAGTTATCATTTTCACTCAGTGGTTAAACGTACTTGAATATTCTTACTTGCTTAAGTGTTGCATGACTATTCGTATGGTTTGCGTGGCTAGGGCGTGGTCCCGTTAAATAAGCATGATTATTACTATGATTATGGATACCTGATGATGTTATGTGATTAACATGTATGTGTGTTTATCTTGTTCGGGTTTGCCTATCCATATTTGTAATGACCCAACTATTTCTAAGACCTTGGACCATTAAAACTACTAGACATAGCTACTACTTTGAAGAGAACATACATAATAAATATTCGTAACTTTATTAAAAACTCCAAAGTAAATATTCGAAATACATAAATGTGCGGTATGGAATCCCATTGTTTTAAAATAAAACATAACTTTAAATTAAATGAAATTGTTTACAAAACTAAATGCGGAAAATACATAAAAACATAATTTAAAAGACTAAAAATAACGTCGTCCTCGAATCGACACGCCGCCCATCCATTCCATTCAGCCTCAACACACATGCCAAGTTTCCATGAATCCTTCCACCTCCGTATCTATTTTCCCGCATCACACTAAAAATAAAGGAGTGAGCCTAATGCCCAACAAGGAAAATCTACTAAACAATCATATAACATAAAACATAAACATAAGACTATATCAAAACATATATCACAACTCTAACCCATGTCCATGGTAAACATTGGGGTTTGCTAGCTAAGCAACTATAAGCCTCAAAATATATTGAGGTTTGCTAGCTAAGCAACTATGAGCCCCAAGCAACATGAAAACATTGGGGTTTGCTAGCTAAGCAATTATAAGCCTCAAAATACATTGAGGTTTGCTAGCTAAGCAACTATGAGCCCCAAAGACTACAAGACGTATTCATATATATCATAACATATTATAACATAACATATTATAACATAAACATATCATAACATATAAGCATATAAAAACTATCGTATTTTCCTAACCAAAATCCGAGATATTTGAGAACAAGAACGGGATTAGAAAACTCCTATAAACCAACAGTAGAAAAAGGTGAGAATCTCTAAGAATAGAGATGAATATGAAAACTAAAGCATCAAGAAGAAACTTACTAAGAAGAACCTTAAGTTTCAAGAACTTAAATACATAATCCAGAATCATAAACAAGAGTTAGGATCTGAATAAAAGAAACTAAAGGAAACTAAAGGATTGTAAAGAACTGAACTTAAGGAATAGGAATCCCTTGGTTGATCTTATAGATTGATCTAAACCTCAACACCGAAATCACACTATATCTCACTTCCCAAGTGTTTAGAAAGCTTAGAATGATAAAGCTTTTATCCCAAATCCAAGTGTATCTCTCTATACTAACACTAGCACCTTGGAGGCTCTGATCAAGTACTTGAAGAATGAAGAAAATGGCTGAGCACTAGGTCCTATTTATAGAGTTTGAGGAGTGAAACTATCCTATTAAAAAAAATACTTAAATCCTTAAATAAACATGATTATGACAAGTGTCATGCTCTTAGTGGTTCTGGAAGGTTCTAGAGTTTCTAGATCTTTCTTTTATTTAAAAATAATACTTAATTTTATTCTAACTATAATCCAAATTTAAATTTAAATAAAATAGAATCCTAACTTCTAACTTCCTAAATCTCGTAACTCTAAACTCACCTGTAGTACAATCAACATAATTGGAGCTGTAAGATTCGAATTTAGACCATCTTTATACCGTTAGAAAGCTAATTCAATTATCTACAGCTTTCTAGAAATACTATTTTTCGAAATACATAACATAACT
Source organism: Humulus lupulus (assembly GCF_963169125.1). Taxonomy (NCBI): domain Eukaryota; kingdom Viridiplantae; phylum Streptophyta; class Magnoliopsida; order Rosales; family Cannabaceae; genus Humulus; species Humulus lupulus. Next base: position 188,376,379 of record NC_084793.1, on the reverse strand, counting down.
AGGTCAAAAATAGGTCAGAAGTTATAGTACCCTAAAGTTACGGAAAATCTATTTAATTATCTAAATAACAACCTAATACACAAATAAACAAGATTGTGACAAATGTCATGATCCTAATGGCCTTGGAAGATTCTGGAGCTTTCTTGAACTTTCTTTTATTTAAACTATAATTAAATCCTTAAATAAACATGCACACGACAAGTGTCATGATCTTATTAATTCTATCTAAACCTTATAGTATAATAAATAACATCTTTATAATCAGCTATATTAATCAAACCTTATGTTATAATTAATATTCTTAAATTATAGGTTAAACTTATAAAATTTATAAGTGTTGCTACGAGTGTTCAACTAAGTCCCGGCTTGAACCAAAATCCACAGTTCGAGCGTGCCATACAGATTTTAGAAGATATGTTGCGCGCTTGTGTACTTGATTTTGGAGGATCATGGAGTAAGTATTTGCCACTGATAGAATTTTCCTACAACAATAGCTACCAGTCAACAATCGATATGGCACCTTATGAGTTGCTTTATGGAAGGAGATGTCAATCACCGTTACATTGGGACGAAGTAGGAGAAAGGCAACTTCTTGGACCCGAAGCTGTTAGAGAAGCTCAGGATGCAGTAGCACTGATTAGAAAGCGTATGCTCGCTGCTCAGAGTCTTCAGAAAAGTTATGCGGATACCAAGCGGCGTGATGTGGAATTCAAAGTCTGAGATCAAGTCTTCTTAAGGATATCTCCTATGAAAGATGTGAAGCGAGTCAGGAAGAAAGGCAAGCTTAGTCCCAGGTTTATAGGTCCTTTTGAGATATTGGACAAAGTGGGAGCAGTTGCATATAGATTAGCCTTACCGCCAGCTCTAGCAGATAGTCACAATGTGTTCCACATCTCGATGCTGCGTAGATATGTGTCAAACCTGTCTCACGTCCTCAAGTATGATACGATAGCACTCCAAAAAGATTTGAGTTACAAGAAACCGCCGGTTAGCATCCTAGATAAAGGGATGAAGGAATTACGGTCTAAGAGTATTCCGATAGTCAAAGTCCTATGGAGAAATAGTTCTGAACGGGAGGCAATGTGGGAGTTGGAGGAGGACATGCAAGCTCGATATCCGGAACTTTTTGGTAAGTAAATTTCGGGGATGAAATTCTTTGTAGTAGGGGAGAATTGTAGAGTCCCCGAATGTTTACTTAGTTAGCTAGATAGTTAGTAGTAGTTATAGTATTTTAGATTTCGTGGATTTTGGTTCAAACCACGACTTAGTTGGAAACTAATAACAACAATTATGGATTTTATAAGTTTAACCTTTAGTTTAAGCATATTAATTATAACATAAGGTTTGATTAATATTGCTGGTCCTAAATATGATATTTATTATAACCTAAAGTTTAGATAGAGCCAATAAGAACATGACACTTGTCATAAGCATGATTATTAAGGAATTAAGTATTTTAATGATAAAATAAAGAAATAGAAGCTTTAGTACTTACCAGAAACTGTTAGGGTCATATTATGACTTAGTCAAAGTAGTTATCCTATTCAAATTATGCTGAAAAGGTGCAATTACATGTTTAAAATATTCACGTATGTCGATATATCGTAGCATGGGAGCCGATATATCGCCTAACGGAGGATACAGAAAACACGTTGGCGTTGCACGAACGTACGAACGGAGGCTCGAGACTAAGGCAAAGCCGATATGTTGGTTTTTATTGATCCAATCAGACATTATACGCAGCGGAACAACAATCAAAATTGTTAATTTAATCCCACAAGATTTCTAGATCTACTTCTTCAAATGCATATATATATATTGAATCAAAGACATGAATAAAAAATTACCTCAGGTCCTTCCTTGCTGCTATATTTTTGTATGGAAAAAATCCTTGAGATCTCACACCAAGATCTTCCAAAATGTTCTCAGCACACAAAGAACGAGTGTGGGCTCGCTATACAAAATAATAGGCAAAATATATTTATCAGATGTTCTCAACACATGAGATCTGATAAAGTTTGGACCTAAGTTTGTGAAGAACAGTGACCTTTGCTTGTATCACTGTTCTCTTTCTCTCAAAGAGATTTCACGATATTTTTCTATCCTTGAAAAGTTACGTTCTGAAAAAATTGATATCTTATATTTAATATATCCAATATATTAAAAATAAAATATTAGTTATTTTAAACAATTTGAAAATAACTAATCAGTTATCAGATTATATTTAAATAATAATATTTTAATCATATTACAATATATCATTATTTATTTAATATTTAAATAACTAAAATTGTGGAATCAAGAAACTACTCAGAGTTTCTTATGCGTGTAGCACAGTGACTGTGCACTGTGCTACACGTGTACCACATGCCAGGGATGGCATGTGATTTTTCCCAATTTTTATTATTATTTAAATACCAAAAATCCCAAAAATAAATTAATTCAAAATTAATTATATTTTTGTTAAATCAAATATTTAATTAATTCTCAATTAATTAATTACACATAATTATACAATAATTATGTTTGATGCATAGAAAAATATTTTACTTATCAAATAAGTCATTTTGCCCATTTTTGTATTTACCTTTGTGAGTGTTTGCTTGAGCCATTTCGGGAACCATGGACCTATAACATTAAGCTTCAATAAATTAAAACTAAATAACTAAACTCTTTAATTATAATAGTTAATTTATTAATTATGATATTTCTCCATGTTGACGCCGTTTTTCGTCAACTTAAAACGTAGAGCAATTAAACAACAGGAACTATGGTGCAGATGAATAATACAGAATAACAACAAGAATTTTATGTGGTTAAGCAGTTAACTCTGCCTAGTCCACGAGTCAATTTCATTAAGACCTTGGAAATTTTAGGAAATTCTTCAGGGATGAATTCTCTAGAAATTCTCTCAAGATACCAAAAATCCCTCCTCTACAAATGTTCATGACCTCTCTATTTATAGAGGGTTCTCAGAGTTCATTCCCACATACTTCGAGAGGATACTCCAATTTATTAATGGAAATAATAACATTAAATTCTGTAACTCCTATATACAAGGAAACGTCCCCTGAAGACCAGGGGGTGTATAACTGACTAGTTAATATCCCTATAATGTAGGGAAGTTACAACAATAAATATCTTTTGAATGCATGGACTGCGTCTCATCAGATGACCCACTAAGTTGTTCGAGGTCGGCAATCAGCATCATGCCGGTCCAGGTCTATAGACAAGTTATAAGCTAGATACATTTCCCAAAGACCAGCTTGGAGCGGGTAAGTACCACCGAGGTTGTCACACTCCGAGTTTATACTCATGCCAAGCTCGGACTACTTGATCCGCAGACACCCGACATTGGGCATATTCTGATGCTAACTCTTTCGAGCTCTGAAAGAACGTTGAGGTTAAAAATTCTTCGAGGTTTCCATCTTGACTCTAGGGTTCGACATCTGGGTCATGCACATGCGGTTCCGATATTTTGAGCTCGCAGTTGACGAGTCCGGCTTTTGAGATCACAATCTCGGGTCTCGAAATTTGGGTGTAACATTTTGCCCCCTCAAAAGTATTAGTTCGAATCCTATGAGAAGGAAACTTTTGAACTACTTCCTTCGGGAACCGTTCCGTCACACACTCGAGTATGGCCACGTGTCAGCTGGGTATTGCTTACTCAAGGTACTCGAGTACCTTGAAACTTTGCCCATGATCGTTCGCCTACCACCTTTATGGTGCCATGATGTCATTTATCCCTAGTTGTCAGATCTGATACAGAATCTGGCCAATGGCTCTGATTAATCCAGCCTTTTACATTCTCACGAGTTTATAAATTGGACTCCAGTCGTCTTCCTCTTTTACTCCCACGTTCATTTCAGAGAGAAAGAAGGAAGACAGAAAAAACAAGAACCCTCCTTGCCCATTTCTTGCATGTTCTCGAAGTCGAGTAGACAAAGCAACATTGGACTCTTCGACTCAGTGAGGTCGCACTTGCAACCACTCGTTCGCTCATCCGTTTCTCTGTTTCATCTGATTGTATTGTGTAAGTTTTCGGTTCATGGATTTTTTACGTTATATATGTACTTTTTTTTTTGTATGCCTTTGCCTCTGTTACACCGTGAATGCTAGGATTTACGCTAGTTTTGTGCATTAGGATTAGGGTGCTTCGACTGATAATCATTAGGCTCAAACCCAGTTTCTACGAAAGAAGGTCCAAAAATGGTTCCTTTTCTGGGTTTTCGAATTTTAGGAGACATATCTTGCACACCAAGATATTGGGTACAAAATCAAGGTTTTTTAAGGAATGCACGGGTTCCCAAAAATATCACCTTTTTGACAACCGCCACCTTTTTTCCCTAATATTTCGGGATTTCCCACAACTTATCCACCTTCCTTCCTTTCTGATGGATTACACGCTCTTAGATTGGCTTCATCCTTTGGATGGAGCTTGCCTTGTAGTCTCGATCATTCGAGCTTAGGTACTATTTATTTCTTTATTTCTTGCTCGCTTGGCCCTCACCCTTTGCTTTCTTGTTAGATGCCGCAGAATTCGGAAAAGTGGTCGCGATTCCTTACTCACCAGTAGCTTCGAGCCCGGAATCCCCATTCACTCGCAACTGATGCTTAATTCGGGAGTACGAATTGAGACATGAGAAAGAGGACATTCGGGACCACTTCCGATGCCAGATAGACAAAGTCGAAGAAGGGAAAAGGAAAAGACTAAGGGTCACCCTTCATCCAGATCCAGACACCGAGCCTAGACCGATCCCTCTCGACCCTGCACTTAAAGTGACAATCTCCTTCAAACCCGATGATCTTCAGTTCTCACTAATGGGGGAACCCTCTACCTCGCAACCGAGGAAAGAATTTTTTGAGACCGAGCATTACTGGAGCTCGGTCACATCATTAGGCCAGATAACCTATATTCTGGCCTTTCATGGCATAGGACTATCAGGCTCGCTATGGTGCCGAGCCCCGACCTCCCACGAGCAGAGTTGCCGCGCTCCAGGAGATGAGAATCCTGACAGCAAGTTGAGATATGCAGCTTGGAGCCAGAAGCACATGAAGGCAGGGGCGATACTGCCCCTGAAGTCTTTTTTCAAGGACTTCACAGATTTTGTTGGGCTGGCTCCTTTCCAGCTCAACACCAATTCTTACAGGGTATTGTCTGCCCTGAGGTCGCTATATCACGAGTTGAAGTGGGTAGGACCTTCACCAAAGGAGATTTTATATCTCTTCTGCTTGAAAAACAATCCCTCCCGAGCTCGGGGAGGTGACGGCTTCTACTACCTCTCGAGCTATTCGAAGGAGAAGAAGATGTTTGAAGACCTTACCAATCATCCTCCTGACTTCAAGAAGGCCTTCTTCTGGACAGATGGTCTAGCCCCGTCTCGATGCTATTCATTCAGACGGATTCGTAAGTATCTCAACCTCCTTCTTTTCTGTGTTCGAACTTTGATCTTAGGCTCGTACTTAGTTGAAATGCGTTTTGATTTTCCAGCCAACTACCATCGCCCTACCCCTACCAAGGAGATGAAGGAGCACAGAGAGGCTCTGCTCCAACTTCCCTATGGCAGGAGATCCATTTCCTATCTCCTGCATGAAGACAAGCTCCGGGAATGTGGGCTCTTAGGAGTGGATCAGTGTACATCAGACTGGTCCAATAAAAAATACGACCGGTGGGAGCTCGTGCCTCTACCAACTGGCAACCTTCCTCCAAGGAAAGATGCGAGGCCTCAACCTCCAGTTCGTCGTAGGAGTTCGCAATCGGGGAATGAGGCCAATGACGAGGCCTCAAGCTCGGGCTCGAATGATCAAGGTACAGTCATCCTTAGCTCGAATATTTGGTCCCCCTCCCTATTAAAGCATAAACTCGATAGGTTAATATTGTGTGAGGATGATAGGAACCATTTTTGTGTCTGGTCTTGGGTAGATGAACGGGTTCATAGGTTCGATAGCTGGCTTGGGAAATATGACACCATGTATAGCCTGAACGAGGTATGGAATAGAATAGCCGTCCAATATGGGACCAACGACTATAGGGACCTTTCGAGGTTTATGTCCACCTATAGGGAAGGTACTCCCCCCGCCTCTTCTGAAGATGGGGGAATTTCGTGGTCGCCGAGCACAAGCTCGGGGGAGAGTTCCAGTTAGGTTTCTCTCCTCTTGTCTTTTTATCCCATGTATGTTTGCATTATGCTGAGTTACTTTATTTTTTTGATAACTCATATTGTGGTGTAACTATGCAGGTGAGATGGACTCCAATCTCGACAACATCCTTGAGAGTGGCGGGGCCAAAAGAAGCAAACGCCCGAAAGGCTCACTGAAGTCTGAGCATCCCACCATGGTCCTTAAGAGGACTGAAAAGACACCTCCTCCACCAGCCCCGCCTGCCACGAGCTCGGCTGTGGAGCCGAATCCTCAGGTCGGGGCGTCGACTATGGTCGAGCTCCAACCTCCCATCATGGTTCACTCAACGCTCGACCCACCTCCGAACAAACCCTCGGCTTCCATAACACGCAAGTTTTCAGTTTCTACTCATGTTGATGAGTATGTAGTTAACAATGCTGCTGGACCTCATGGGGCTACGTTGGGCTCGAACATTCTGTCTCGAGTGGGCCAGAGCTTTAGCAGTTTTGACGCTCCTCATTGGCAGTTTCTGAACAACGCCCGAGACTGCAACACACTTTACGAGAAGAGTGTCGAGCTTACTGCCGAGGTAACTTTTCTTTTCTCGCTACTAGCTGTATTTATAGAGGGTCCATATGCTAATGTTGATTTCTTTGTATGCCAGGCTCTTGCTTTCTCTGCTCAGCTCAACTATAAACTGAACAATGAGATCCACTCGAGCAAGTCCTATGCTCAGGAGGCGAATGATCTTCAGCTCAAACTGAGTGATGATCTCAAGGCAACAAAGACAAAGATGGAGACAGGGGCTGAGGAGCTAAAGGCCAAGTCTTCCGAACTTGAAAAGCTGAGTTCCCGGCTCATGGAGCTTGAACAGGAGATCGGGTCAAGGAGACCAATGCTAAGCTTGAAGAAGAGAAGGTCGCCACTTTCGAGATCATAGAAGGTGAAAAGAGTCGTCTTCTAGAGGAGTTTAAGGAGAAGAAGGATCGGGCAGTCGACATGGCCATGTATAGAAACTGGGCCAACAATGTCGACCTCGACACTAGCTTCTTAGGCCCTCTTGAAGCGAAGCTCGTGGCCCAATGGCAGGCTCGGCTGGATGATGAGGAGACTGTCCGAGATGAGGCGGAGAAAGCCGATGCTGAGAAGGCCAAGGAGAATGCTCCTTCTTAATTCTTGCCTCGGGGCTGTGTCCCTTTGAATCTTTTGTAAAAGTCCTTTTATTTTGTTTTATGCCCATGGGGCCGAGACAATTTTATAGCTTGTGAAGGAGCTGGTATACTTTTTTGAACTTACTTTAATTTATTTGCTTTACATTTCTTGAGCTGAAATATTTTGCGCAATTTAAATTAAAATGTCATATATGCCTATTTATTCATACAAGCATAATTTGGATTTAAGCCTCGAGGTTCAATGCATTCATGCATAGTTTGCTCAAATTATCCACTTCCGATCTCGTTATTTGTCTAGGTCGGACATTACTTTTACCATGCACCCGAAAGTACTTATATGGCGTGTAATGCAGATGGTTTAGTTGTATCTTACCTTTTAGTTGCTTTTTCTCGTCCTCGGTTAGCCCTCCAAGGTTATGAGGTCGAAACTATTATTTTGCAAGATACTCCAGCCTCGATCTCGACTTAGCACGAAGTGGGTTATGTTCCAACTTACTGTCGATTAGTTTTTAGCTGGTTTGTTCCAAACCTATTAAGGTCGTGTTAGGTTTGTAATCCATACACTTATATTTTTAATCTAGTTTGCATATTTGGTTACATCCAAACATTTTTATCTTTTTGCCAGTTTGGTTATATCCAAACTTATCTCATTTCGCGCATTTGGTTGTATCCAAATACTTGTGTATTTTTGACAGTTTGGTTATATCCAAACAGTTATATGCGTTTCATATATGATATTTTATTTTTTCAAGCTGGTGGTATATGTGCCACTGATGCCCCCTTAATATCCTATGAGTGAGACCATAGGTTATTAAATTAAGAGAGATTGCAAAAAATACAGCATATTAAACAAAATCAAACTTTATTTGAAAAAAAACAAAAAATAGAAAAACAGTACAGACAAACAAGCATGGTTATAGGCAACACCCTTCCTATACTATTGATAGTAAGGTCGTAGGTGTTCGCCATTCCATGCTCGTGGTACTAGACTTCCATCCAATCTTGCCAACTTGTACACGCCAGGTCGGATGACTAACTCTATCTAGTAGGGTCCTTCCCAATTTGGCCCGAGCACGCCAGCTGCTGGATCCCGTGTTGCCAAGAATACACGCCTTAGCACCAAGTCTCCCACGCTGAATTTTTGATCCCGAACTCTTTTGTTGAAGTACCGGGTGGCTCGCTGTTGGTATGCAACATTTTTTAATTGAGCTTCGTTCCTTCTTTCTTCGATCAGGTCAAGAGTTTCTTTGAATTGTGGGAATTTCGACCTCGATTGGCAACATAGCCTCGCAACCGTACGCCAGAGAGAACGAGGTATATCCTGTCGATGTACGGGTCGTGATCCTATATCCCCATAGGACTTGGGGCAATTCTTCGGGCCATCTTCCTTTAGCTTCTTCCAACCTTTTCTTCAGCAAACTTTTTAATGTCTTGTTTACAGCTTCGACCTGACCATTCGCCTGGGGATGGGCCACTGACGAGAAGCTCTTTATTATTCTTTTTTTTTTGCAAAAGTTGGTAAACAGATCGTTGTCGAACTGGGTTCCGTTATCGGACATAATCTTCCTCGGCATCCCATATCGACATATGATGTTTTTCACCACAAAGTCAAGGACTTTTTTGGAGGTTATTGTCGCCAAAGGTTCAGCTTCTGTCCACTTTGTGAAGTAATCTAAGGCGACTACCGCGTACTTTACTCGGCCCTTGCCAGTCGGAAGGGAGCCTATGAAGTCGATTCCCCATACCGCAAATGGCCATGGGGAGGTCATCATAGTTAGTTCGGATGGTGGAGCTCGAGGAATTGTGGCGAATCGTTGGCACTTATCACACCTTTTTACGTAGTCGAACGAGTCTGATTTGATGGTAGGCCAGAAGTATCCTTGGCGTATGATTTTCTTGGACAGGCTATGCCCCTCAGTATGGTCTCCACAGAACCCTTCATGAATTTCTTCTAAGATTTTCTTAGCTTCGGGAGGAGTCACACACCAGAGTAGTGGCGTGTAATATCCTCTTCTATACAGCCTTCAATCTACAATGGTATAATGAGGGATTTGATACATCAACTTTCGAGCCTTGGTCCGTTCTTTCGAAAGGATGCCGGTCTCGAGATATTCAACTATCGGAGTCATCCAGGTAGGCTCGGAATTGACCATACACACGTCCTCCTGCTTTGGCTCGTCAATACTAGGTGCCGAGAGATGTTCAATTGGTACAACATTCAGTTCGTCATTCTCGGTAGAGGTAGCGAGCTTGGCTAAGGCGTCCGCATTCGAGTTCTATTCTCGGGGGACCTGTTCTATTGCATAGAACTCGAAATGTTCCAATGCTGATTTTTCCTTTTCTAAGTATGTTGCCATTCTCGTGCCACGAGCCTGGTACTCTCCCAAGATTTGGTTAACTACTAGCTGGGAGTCGCTGTAGCAATGTATTGCTTTAGCTTTGAGCTCCTTGGCTATACGAAGTCCCGCCAGTAAAGCCTCGTACTCGGCCTCGTTATTTGACGCGTTGAAGTCAAATCTCAAGGCAGAGTGAAATCTGCTTCCTGTAGGAGTGATCAAAATTACTCCTGCCCCCGATCCATTTTCATTAGATGACCCATCAACGTAAAGTTTCCACAGCTCGTGGGCCGAGGTTATAACTTCATCGTTGGTCATCCCAGTACACTCCACTATGAAGTCGGCCAAGGCTTGCCCCCTAATGGTCGTCCTTGGATGATAGGTGATCTCGAATTGTCCGAGTTCAATGGCCCATTTAAGAAGTTGACCTGAAGCTTTTGCTTTGGACAAGACTTGTCTTAGTGGTTGATCAGTTAGTGCATGGATGGGGTGCGCTTGAAAATAGGGTCGAAGTTTTCGAGATGAGTGAATTAGGCTGAGAGCTAGCTTCTCCATCAAGGGATATCTTGATTCTGCCCCTAGTAACCTTTTACTGACGTAATACACGAGCCTTTGCACTTTTTCTTCCTCCCGTACGAGTACTGCACGTATGGCGTGCTCGATCGTAGCAAGATACAAGTACAGAACTTCTCCCGTAATAGGTTTTGACAAGATAGGGGGTTCTGCGAGGTGTTTCTTGAGTTCCTGAAAAGCCAACTCGCATTCCTCTGTCCATTCAAATTTCTTTCCACCCCTCAATAGGTTGAAAAATGGAAGACAACGGTCTGTAGATTTTGATATAAACCTACTTAGTGCCGCCATCCTGCCAGTCAAACTCTAGACATCTTTGTGTTTTCGAGGTGAAGGCATATCGATCAAGGCCTGGATCTTGTCTGGATTAGCTTCTATTCCTCGAGCATTTACAATGAAACCCAGGAATTTTCCTGAAGATACTCTGAAAGAGCACTTCTGAGGGTTAAGCTTCATGTTATATTTCTGGAGGACGGCAAAGCATTCTTCGAGGTCATCAACATGGTTATTGTTAAGTTGAGATTTGACTAACATATCATCAACATAAACTTCCATGTTGTTCCCTATTTTCTCGGAGAACATCATGTTCACGAGCCGCTGGTAAGTGGCTCCATAATTTTTGAGCCCGAATGGCATGACGTTATAACAATATAACCCTTTATCTGTTATGAAGCTCGTATGTTCCTGGTCAGGGGCATGCATGGAAATCTGGTTATATCCAGAATAGGCATCCATGAATGAAATTAGTCCATGCTCTGCCGTGGCATCCACGACCTGGTCAATCCGTGGTAAAGGAAAGCAGTCCTTAGGGCAGGCCTTGTTGAGGTCCGAGTAATCAATGCAGGTTCGCCACGTCCCATTAGGCTTTGGGACCAGCACCGGATTGGCTACCCAATTGGGGTAAAAAGCATCCCTAATGAATCAGTTTGCTTTTAACCTGTCGACTTCCTCTTTTAGGACCTTTTTCCTATTGTCATCCAGTTGTCTTCACTTTTGTTGCTTCGGCGGGAAGCTTTTATCGATATTTAGCGCATGGCTCACTATATTTGGACTTATTCCTACCATGTCCGAATGTGACCACGCGAAGACATCCTGGTTCTTCCTCAAAAAGCAAATTAATTGCTATTTAGTTTCTTCGTGGGGGTTTTTCCCGACCTTTACCATTTTCGGGGGGTCTGATTCTTCGAGCCTGATTTCTTCGAGCTCTTCCAATGGTTCGAGATCAGCTCTTTCCTCCAAGATTGTCCCGTCCTTAGTCTGAATAACGACGAGTGCTTGTGCGCTCGCCTGCTTCTTTCCCCTTATTGAAATGCTATAGCATTACCTCCCGGCTAACTGGTCTCCCTTCAACGTCCCGATGCCACTAGAAGTCGGGAACTTGATGGCCAAATGCCTTACAGACGAGACTGCCCCCAGCCCTACTAGGGTGGGTCTCCCGAGCAGCACGTTGTAGGCCGATGGCAGGTCCACTACTACAAACTCCATCATCTTGGTTGCTGAGACTGGATAGTCTCCCAAGGTTACATGGAGTTCAATGGACCCCATACAAGAAATCCCCTCTCCTGAAAAATCGTACAATGTCGTTGCACAAGCTTTTAGGTCTCGAAGCGTGAGTCCCATCTTTTCTAAGGTGGCCTTATAGAGAATGTTCACTGAGCTCCCATTATCAATGAGAACTCGGTGAACTCTCTTATTCGCGAGCTGGAGAATGTGACCAGTGGGTCATTGTGGGGAAACTGAACATGGGATGCATCGTCCTCAGTAAAGGTTATCGGCTGAGATTCAATCTTTTGGCACTTTGGAGCTCTAGGTTCGGGTTCATAAGGGGACCTGTCTCCAGTTTTTTAGCTCGTTCACTTATCGCTTTTGGGCATTCTTACCCGATCCTGCGAGATGAGGCCCGCCCGAGATGGTTATCACATCTTCTCCATCAATCGGAGGGGGCCTATCTTCTTCTCTAGCTCAGGAATTATTGTTTTGAGCAGGCAGCGGCGCAGCTGCCCTCTGGCTAGTAGAAGCTTGATTATTATTCTAGTTCCTGACATACTATCTGAAGTATCCTCTCGAGATCAGTCCTTCGATCTCGTCCTTCAATTGCCCGCATTCATCAGTAGTGTGCCCAGTATCTCTGTGAAATCGACAATACTTGCTGGAGTCTCTTTTGCACTTCTAATTTCTCATGGGGTCAGGACGCTTGAAAGGGACCTGGTTTTCATTAGCCAGGTATATATTCTCCTGAGACTCATTGAGCTCGGTATACACTTTGTACATGAAGAAATACCTTTCCCCTTTCTTCTTCTTTCCCCCTTCCGCCTCGGAGTTACTTCCTTCATTCTTCTTCCTTTTGGAAGGGTTTTCTGCAGGGGGTTTCGAGGCTGATGGGTCCGCTGAGGCCGAGGCAGAGTTTACGTTTATTGTTGTAGTTATGGGCTGAGAGGTCATATTCAGCGTTGACCTCGCCTCTTCCACATTGAAAAACCTCTGAGCTCGCCTATTAAACTCGATTAAGGACCTCACAGGCTTTCTCTGCATATCATCCCAGAGGGGACTTCCCGGCATTACCCCAGCTTGGACGGCCATTAGATGACCGCTGTCGTCTACATCCCAAGCTCGGGTGACCTCCAGATTAAACCTTGTAAGGTAGCTCTTCAACGTTTCACTTGGCTGTTGCCAAACGTTGGTCAGGGTCGATGCCTCGGGTCTTACCCCGATCATGGCTCTAAACTGCTTCTTGAAATCTTTTGATAGCTGATCCCAAGAAGTGATTGAATGTCTCTTATATTTTTCGAACCAGTTTTTTGCTGGTCCCGTAAGCGATGCTGGAAATAACATGCATCTGAGCTCGTAACCCACATTACTTGCTCTCATTATGGTGTTAAATGTACTCAAATGACTGTACGGGTCGAATTTCCCTTCAAAAGGCGGGACATGAGGAATCCGAAACCCTTGAGGGAATGGAATGTTGGAAATATGGGGAGCGAATAGTTAGAGCTCCTCATCAGAATCCTCGTCCCGACTTCGACCTCGCTCATTTTGTAAAAGTCTAAATGCCCTTTCCAGTTGATCAATTCTATCCTGAACTAGGTCTACTGGGGCTCTTGCTTGAAATTGGCTATCATTAATGACAATTCCGGGCTCGCGTCTTTGCAGTGGATCTTTGTGCCCGTTTAGGTGATCTCTCAGGTCTGGATTCGAGGGATTATCACTACCCCGATTCTGATTTAGGTGCTACCGCAGGTCGGGGTGGTTCCTATGGTTTCCAGTATTTCTACGTCCTTGATCATACATGCTGACTGATCTGGAGTCCCCTGAGTTGTCACTGGCGAGGCTTGTCGCATGATTGTTCTGAGATGTATTTCTTTCATGCTGCCTCATCTCTACAGTGCGAGATCGAGACATTTGGCTTCTTGCAGGCTGGGCGCCTCTCCGTTCCCTAGTAGCCTCTCTATTCCCCTGTTTTCTGTCCTGCCCACCTCGCCTCATCACCCTGAGTTGGTTGTGCTTTCCTCCGAGGTGGTGAGGGGTATCTTATTGGTGACGGAGGGAACCATATGGGTGACGGTGGCTGCCAACCATTTCGGGGCCTAGATGGTCCCGAGTTCACCCGTGCTGACTCGGTAACATTTTGTGTGTTACCAGGAATCTGAGCTCGAGCATCTGCAGGGGCTCGGTTATTCCCAGTTTCAGCTGGTAACTCTGCAGTTGAGTTGACCGTAGCCCTAGCCCGAGTGTTTCTTTGGGCTCTTGAGGGAGCAGTTTGCCATCAAATCTAAGATTCCAAGATCTAGAAGCTTGTTTGAGTCCATGAATGGACATAAGAAGCTTGCAAACCTTTTGCTCTTGATCTTTTAATTAGAACCCTTCTGCTTGAGACATGTAAATGGTTTCGTCAAGGTAGCCATTCATAAAAGTTGTTTTGACATCCATTTGCCAGATCTCGTAATCCATGCACGCTGCTATGGACAAGAGTATACGAATGGATTTTAGCATGGCTAATGAAGAAAAGGTTTCTTCATAGTCAACCCCTTCTTACAGGAGAAAAGGTTTCTTCATAGTCAACCCCTTCTTTCTGTGTGTAACCTTTGGCTACAGGCCTTGCTTTGAAAGTCTCCACTTGCCCATTTGCTCCTCTTTTCTTCTTGAATATCCACTTGCAACCAATGGGTTTGATATTCTCAGGTGGATCTTCAAGAACCCAGACAGAATTGGAATACATCGATTCCATTTCTTAGTTCATGGCTTCTTGCCATTTTTCCTTATCAGAATCATTCATTGCATCTTTAAATGTCAATGGATCGTCTTTGTTTGCTTACTAATCCTCCCACTACGACGAAGTTCTCTACTATTCTGACTAGAACTAGTAGTTTCATGTTGCCATTTTTCATTGGTTGTTGCTGGTGACTTTGCAACTTCATTCGAGATCATCTCCTCCAGTACAACCTTACTGCGAGGTTTGTGGTTATTAACATAGTCATATTCAAGAAAAGTTGCATTTTTCAATACAAATGTTTTATTTTCTTTAAGACTATTGAAAATTCCACCTCTAGTCTCTTTGGAATATCCCACAAACATGCACACTTTAAAGCATGATTCCAACTTCTTGGTCTTTCCTTTTAAGCACGTGTGCAGGACACCCCCAAATTCGAAAATAGTGTAAACTAGATTTACAACCACTTTATAATTCTATGGGTGTCTTTTGGATAGACTTAGATGGAACAAAATTCAATATGTATAGAACACATTGAATCGCATAGCCCCAGAATGACAGTGGTAATGATGAGAAACTCATCATTCATTTAATCATATCTAATAACATTCTATTCCGTCTTACTGAAACTCCATTTTACTGTGGCATTTCAGGTGTAGTGAGTTGGGATTGAATGCCATGCTCACGTAAATGGTCCTCAAATTCAAAATCCAAGTACTCTCCTCCTCGATCAGATCGAAGTGCATTTAGTGATTTACCTAATTGCTTTTCAGCCTCTGCTTGAAATTCTTTGAACTTTCTAAAAGTTTCAGATTTTCTTTGCATCAAGTATAGGTAACCATATCTTGAATAATTGTCAATGAAAGTGACGAAATATTCACAACCTCTGCTTGCTTGTACATTAAGTGGACCGCAAACATCCATATGTACTAGCTGAAGTGGTTCTGTGGCTCTTGAACCTTTAGCAGAGAAAGGTCTCTTCGTCATTTTGTCTTCTAGACAGGATTCACAAGTAGGGAGAGATCCAATAGATTGTTCTCTTAAAGGACTATCCTTTACAAGTCTATTTATTCTGTCTAAACCAATATGGCCCAATCTCAAGTGCTACAGATATGTTTCACTATCGGAATCAGTTTAATAGATCTAGGATTAGCTTTTTTAAATAATTCATAATTATAAAAATTTATCATTCATTATAAGTATGTAAACTTTGTTTATCCCAAAGCATTTGCATAACAAGTAAATAGATAATTTCTTTAAATAATAACTACTTTATTAATAAAGAAATAAATGTTATGCAAAAATAGAAATAAGTTTCTAAACATTAATAATCAAAATTACTAATAATAAACTAAAATTTCTAAAACAAAATAAAGAAATTTAAATTGTTCAACTAACAATAAAATTACTAAATAAAAACTACTCTCCAACTTCTCCAGCTCTTTACTCGCTATCAAAATCCTCATCAGTCTCTTCCTCCTTTTCAGGGTTCTAATTCTGCGAAAGGAAAAACAAAAGAAAAATAGATTAGTGGCATATATTTTTGAATCTACTATCCAAAAATTTGAATATGATATTCATAGTATTTGAATCTACTATTCAAATTTGAAAAAATATATGTAAATCTTATTTACCTTTTTCGTTTGATATAAATGATGACACTCAGCAAAGACTTCCTTTGTCATTGCTCGCCACATCTCATGTGCTGAGTCATATTGCATATATTTTTCCTTTGTTTCGTCAGACATGGTTGAAAGCATGCAATAACGTGCCAACCAATTGGATTTCATCCAATTTGCATATTTTTCTTCTGCTTCATAGCTAGTAGCCAGAGGTGGTTCTGTTGGAGGTTTTTCACAGACTGTTGACATCATCTTCTTATGAGAAAAAATGGTCAACATGCCTCAAAACCAGTGTTGCATATTTTCAGGTTCAAAAACCAAGGATTTGAGAAAAGCATCGGTGTGTAATTCACCAATAGACATTTTTGCTGGTAATAAATAAATACAAATATTTATTATTATATTTAGAAAAATAAATATCAAAATTTTCGGAAATTAAACGTGATGCATGAGCACATTCAAAACACATAAAATAAAGATTAATTTCCACGATAAAATTTTCTAACAATTAAAGTGCTGCCTTAGGGTCGGTCAAATTAATCTTAGAGAATTTATAAGACATTCTTATCTTTATTGTTTAAAACTTAAAATAACTCTTTATTTCTCTTTTAAACATTAAAGTACCGCTTAGTTTGGTCAAGTTATGATTATCCACTGCAAAAGCTTAATCATAACTTTGTGAGTGTAACCCATTATTTCGGAGTTCATGACTTAACTTAGGACATGCCGCCTTAGGGTCGGTCAAACCTAAAATGCATCATTAGTTCCTATATTTGTAAGAAATATATCCTTGCTATTGATATGTCTAAACACCTTCCTTAGGGGGATGAAAACAAAGTCGTCGCGAGGCGCTATTCATATCTCACAGTGTTATATTAATAATAAAGACTATGGGTTATGTTGAGTTATCAACCCTCTCCCACTCACTATTTTGAAATTAGTGTTTTTAACCTAATTAATTCTAAATTAATTATAGATTCTTTAAACTTTATGAACATAATTAAAATTGGAAAGAAAGCGAGTTTCTAGGTCCATATCCAATTTTAAATTACCAATTATGTTCATCTAAACTTTACTAAAAACAATTTTAAAATAAAGTTGGTTCAAAGAAGTTAAGTCATAAAGACTTAAAAATTGGTGTGAAATTTTACCAAGTTTTCAAAAATAAAACTAAGTAATTTACATGCAATTGATTTCGCAAAACAATTCATATAAACATATAGGACAATCCTAATAATCATGTTTCTACTAATGAGATGCATGATTATGACTGTGTGGGATTTTATGTATGGCACAAAATACATGAACATGTTATCAATCACATCAATCACATGAAAATAATTATTTAAATAAACAATAAATGTTGAACCGAGTGCTTTTGGGAATTTCTAATTTTACAACCACTTTATAAAATTAAAAAAAATAAAATAAAACTACATTGATCTCCATCGGGCTTCTTTACTTTACTGTCGGTAGGATATGCGTCGTTGTTGGTCCAGAATAATAATAAGAAAATAATTTTCTAATTATTTTGATTAATTAAAACAAACTTTTAAATAATCATTATTTTTATTTTTATTTTTAATTAAAACAACTTTTAATTAAAACAATAAACTGAAATATTTAATTAAAATCTGTTATTTTTAAAATTAAATTTTGAAATAAGATTTTCAAAAAAGTTTGTTAGGATAAAAAAATTATCACATTATTTAAATATCAAATTTCTAATAAATAAGATATTTAACATTTTAAAATTATCACATTTCAAAAAAATAACAGAATAATTTCAGAAAAAAAAAATTATGAACCAGCAGGACGGGGACACATGGCGTCAAACGGGGCTGCCGGGGCCGAGTTGTACGGACGTCCGTACGATGTCCCCAGCAGAAGCTCGGAGGGCGGCCTCGGAGGAACGGTGGCTGAATTCTGAATCCCGGGCTCCGTTCTGACTTTTGTGTGATTGGAATTACAATTTTATGGTGTCAAAAACCAAATAAATTTACATAAATCCTATGCCCTTTAATGGCTTACACAATGATCTAATCATAAACAAATCCTAACCCAAAAACACCATACAATTAACCATTCAACATTCTCATGCATTCAATCATATTAAGCCATCCATTCATTCATCAAAATAAATAAATGTATAAAAGTAAACCCACACAAATTCAATATATATATATGTGTGTGTGTGAAGATGGCTCTGGTACCATTTGTTGGTTTTTATTGATCAAATCAGAGATTATACGCAGCAGAACAACAATCAAAATTGTTAATTTAATCCCTGAAGATTTCTAGATCTACTTCTTCACATGCATATATATATTGAATCAAAGACATGAATAGAAAATTATCTCAGGTCCTTCCTTGCTGCTATCTTTTTGTATGGCAAAAATCCTTGAGATCTCACACCAAGATCTTCCAAAATGTTCTATGCACACAAAGAACAAGTGTGGGCTCGCTATACAAAATAATAGGCAAAATCTATTTATCAGATATACTCAACACATGAGATCTGATAAAGTTTGGACCTAAGTTTGTGAAGAACAGTGACATTTGCTTGTATCACTATTCTCTTTCTCTAAGAGAGATTTCACGATATTTTTCTATCCCTGAAAAGTTACGTTCTAAAAAAACGGATATCCTATATTTAATATATCCAATATATTAAAAATAAAATATCAGTTATTTTAAACAATTTGAAAATAACTAATCAGTTATCAGATTATGTTTAAATAATAATATTTTAATAATATTACAATATCTCATTATTTATTTAATATTTAAATAACTAAAATTGTGGAATCAAGAAACTACTTAGAGTTTCTTATGCGTGTAGCACATGCCAGGGATGACATGTGATTTTTTCCAATTTTTATTATTATTTAAATACCAAAAATCCCAAAAATAAATTAATTCAAAATTAATTATATTTTTGTTAAATCAAATAATTAATTAATTATACATAATTATACAATAATAATGTTTGATGCATAGAAAAACATTTTACTTATCAAATAAGTCATTTTGCCCATTTTTGTATTTACCTTTGTCAGTGTTTGTTTGAGCCATTTTGGGGACCATGGACCTATAACATTAAGCTCCAATAAATTGAAACTAAATAATTAAACTCTTTAATTATAATAGTTAATTTATTAATTATGACATTTCTCCACTATAAATTCAGAATTGCACTCTTTATGTTATAGATATACTTTTACAGAAATCTTATCTTAAGTCGTCCATTGATATAATCATCTTACAATAGTTCAACCCTCTAATTAATTAGTTCATAAATTAGAATGAAACAATTACCATTTTACCTTTCTAATTTACTTCTTATTCCTTAAGTACCATTAATTCACTAGTGAATAATTAATCTATAATCTAATTATAGATTTGAGCTCAAAATCATTCAGTTCTAGAATTAACCCTTAAGGGAACTAATATACGATCCGTTAGGAAAGATTAGATTCTGTATTGTTGATACATGTTCCCAGCCATCCATGATATTAAATCTCCAAAACAAAAGTCATTAGCCTCATTCTATGAAGAGACCATAACGAATGAATCAAAAAATTTAATAAACATGAACATGAGTTCATGAACACTCAGGATTTAGGTTGATCTATAAATGATCATCAATTATGATATGAATTACAAGTCTTTATTGTTAAATGGTTTTTGGATAAAGACTTTTATTCATATCAGTCCATGTCATATATAATCATATTATATAAAGCACCTTTACCGAGATGTCTTACCATATCAATAATCTGAATCTAGATTATTTGTATCATCATGATACTCAGCAAACCGTACTTACAACTCCAATTAAAGAATTCCATAACTTTAATTTGTTGTTGTTGACTATTTTTATTCATTCATGTGATCTTAATTCTCTCGTACTAATACAAGATCACATCCTCAATAATGAATATAGAATTTTTCTGATATTTACAAAATTATTCAAACAATAATTTAATAATCCAAATATGACAATAATAATAAACCATTGTATTTATTTATTCACAGAAAAAATAAATGTCTTTTACATTCTTTTAGGACACACTCCTAACAAGATATATCGAGTCTATCCTTCACTTATCTTTTCGTCCAATAATAAGGGTATAAGTCACCCTTCATCTCTATGGCCATTGTTTTCTAAACTTACTCACAAATCCTGAAGATAGACTTAAATATTTTTATAGATAACCCACGTTATTCCACAAGTAAACCCATTCTTATCACTAATGAATCTTGTTTCCTTCAATCCTTTGGAAATTCATCACACCTCCTTTGTAACACCCTAAATTGCTAATAAGGTTTAGGACCTTGATTAGCGTGCCTGGAGGGCAATAAGTGAATTTATATGATAATATATGAATTTAAATGAATATGTGATTAGAATGCATGTTTAGGTGGTATGAATATGCATGTGGGCCTTGTTTGCATGATAGAGGTAAATTGGCAATTTTAGCCCGTTGAGGGCATGAATATGATAATTGTATTATGTGGTTTGTACCACCTGGGTGTGGTGATATTAATGTGATGCACGTGTCAAGATGGTCCTAGAGAGCTAGATAATTCAAAAGTCACAACGGGATTCTATACCCGGCTCGGGAGGAGCCTAGGGGTACTTTGGGGAATTTCATGAGTTGGGTTGTGAGTTTGTGGTTAATGGTTATTGGTGATTGAGTAACCTGGGTAACCATTAGTAACTGCTGGGAGTAACGAGTTTAGGTGGAAGAAATGGTAGAATTGCAAAATAAGTAAAAGGACAAGAGTGCCCTTGAGGTTTAGTTAGGAGGAGATAACTTTGGGGTGATAGGATAGTAATTTGGCAAGGTAATGAACCTTCAGCTGAGGGGAAAGAGTCATCCACGTTTTACACTTAGGCATTATCTTGTTCTTGCTGAAAATGAAAGGAAACCTAGAGGAGAAAGGGGAAAAACTAAGGGCAATCCTCTTGGGATCAAGAAGAGAACTTGAGCTAAGGGAATTTGGAGGTTTACTCAGTGGATTGAGGTAAGGGAATTTTTATGTGATTATGTTGTGGAATTCAGCTATGAATATCATGGTTCGAGAATTGAATTGTGTGGCTGTTTGGTGGATTCTTGGGGATGAAACTTGCCTAGGTTCAGTTTGGGAATAAGAGGGATTTTCTTGGAGTTGGACTTGAAGAAGGCTCAAGGGTGAATTTCTACTTGAGGTAAGGGTTCTATGCATCTCTGTTATGTACTAGCTGATGTGATGCAAGTTTCTAGTTTGTTAGTCTAAGTTTCATGAAGTTTTAAGCCAATTTGTGAATTGGGGATTTGATTGTGTGTTTAGGATTGTTGTTGGTGTTTCTGAGTTGTTAAAGGGTCTATGTGGGGTTTTGAATTGATTTTGGGGCTTAGGTACTTGGTTGGGATGATTTGGAGTGGTTTTAGCTCGGGGAAAACGCATGGAAAAACCCAGAAATCTGGGTTCGCGAAGGAGCGCCGCGGCCCTGTTCTTGGGCGCTGCGGCGCGAGGCTGTTTCTGGGAAGAAGAAATGCTCTCTGACTTGCTGGGCGTCGCGGCCCTCTAGGGCAGCGCCGCGGCGCTAGGCCATTTTCAGAACATGGAATTTTGCAATTTTGAGCTTTTGCTCCGGGGGTTCGGGGGATGTTTCCGATGAATTGTTTTAGGAATTTGGGGATTCCGAGAGTGTGGGATTGGTCTTGGGAAGTGGTTTTGGATTGGTTAGCACTAAAGGGTGTTTATATGTGTTGTGACTAGGTCTTTGGAGAGGCTCGGGTTAGAGGATCGTGCTCGCGGCTTTGGGGCATCAGAGGCTCGGGATACAGGTAAGAAAACCACTGTTCCCACAGAGCTTGTATGCAGGGCTAAGCCCAATATGTTTGAATTGCAGGGTGCAGCCCTTTGATTGAATTTGTTAGCATTCATTATATGTTTGTTATGCTATGAATACGATTATGAGAATGTTCGGCGAAAGCCGGGAACGGCGGAGGCCGAGGTCGGCATGGGCCGGGAACGGTGTTGGCCACGTTGAGTGCTAGGCCGAGTACGGCAAGAGGCCGGGAGCAGCGTTGAGCACGTGGGGTGCAAGTTGCCAGGGTGAGATCCTAAAGGATACCTGGGATATCCTCACGGTGTGGACCGCGAACCCAGGGCCTGGTAAAGTGCCTGGGACGGCATGGCCGTATGTGTTTAGCCTACTGGTGGCCTGGTTATATGCTAAGTGTCTATTGTGCATGTGTTAACTGCTTGTGAGGGTTTTCTTGCTGGGCTTCGGCTCATGGGTGCTCTGTGGTGCAGGTAAGGGCGAGGGGAAAGCCATCCAACCATGAGTACGGAGAGCGTGAAGCGGCGCGTACATGTTTGGCCTGTCTGGCTGCCATGGCCAGTGATTTTGGGAGATGATTGTATTAAAACCTAGATTTTGTCGTCTAGTCGACTTAGATTTGTAAATTATATGTTGTAAATATTTCTAAATAGTATCTTGGGATCCCAAGTGTCAAACACTCAATGATTTGTACCAAATGGAATTATTTTTCAAAGTTTATTTCACTATTTATGATTTAATTACACTTTTGACCTAAAAACCTCGATTAGCGAGTTAAATGCACGTTTAAAACTCACTTAGTAACGACTCTAAGGAAGTGGG
Source organism: Humulus lupulus (assembly GCF_963169125.1). NCBI lineage: Eukaryota > Viridiplantae > Streptophyta > Magnoliopsida > Rosales > Cannabaceae > Humulus > Humulus lupulus. Next base: position 188,353,694 of record NC_084793.1, on the reverse strand, counting down.
GCATTACATCCTTCATATGGATCCTTCTTTAATACTTTCATGAGTTGAAACATTTCTACATGTTACTCATAACCGAGTTTCCCCTCATAGTGGGTTTCATTCTTTTAAATGATGTAGATTATCTTATTGCCTTGAAAATATTATTCATCGTATCTATAAATTATCGGCATCTTTGTCCAATTAGTCCGTCCTAAAAGTCCATACTATCCAAGTATAATTGTTTCCAAAATATGTTCTTCATATATCATGGTTTACTAACACCTTTGTCCTTTCTTTTAATCGTAGTTCTGTTCACCTTGTCATAGTTTGGGCATATTACTATTGGCTCGGCTTCCTCTAAAACAGTTGCAGTCACTGCAGTCTTAATCCATAACTCAACTCCCTAAAACTCCTTGTTCATTGCTTCTGCATCAATATCATATGCTCTTTTGTTCTTGTTTGGTCCCCTTGATTATTTGTTCCTCATATCCTTGTCGTTAGAAGTGAAATCTTAATGATCTCGTGCAATCCTTCCATATGTTAGTAGCCTCCGTCATGCCGTGTGAAAAAAGCGATGCCTCCATTTCTTGATCATCCTTCAAGTGGTCGTATCAATCATGTCATGTAGTAAGCTTCTGTGTTGTACTTTATGTAGTGATATCTCCTCCTGTGTCAATCTGTTGTTGTCCTCATCTAATCTGCTCATTCACCTGTGGTTGTCCGTCGTCTTCTTTGTAGTGAGTGCTTCGCACGTCCTTGTCATCCTTATCATTCTTTCACAATAGAGGTGTCCAATCCTTTTTTATACTTAATGTCATTCTTCATTGATTGGTAGTCTCGCTTTTCACCACACAAACTCCCTTAATACAAAGAATTGCCATTGTTATGGGATTATTTCCACTGCCTCCCATTACTTCCAATCTATGATTGATCGTCAATGAACTTTCGTGTTGTCTTTGTTCTCATAATTTGTGTTGTTCTTAATAGTGTATTCTCTTTTCCACTCCATTATTTCCTCCACATCCTAGTTTTCAGCCTCACCTGCAAAGCCGAACTTAATTGGTAACTTGTTCCTTATTGCTACCAAATCCTTTATGATTCTTGGCTCACTTTCTGTCTTGAGTCAACCAGATCTGGTAGTCTTGTTCAATGAGTTCATCCAACTTTCTTTGGAAACCTTCCAACTAAAGCTTCGAGCTTGCTAAATACCACATCTTAAACTCCACGTGTAAAAGCTTATACCAAGTACTTGTTGGCTTCCCATCCGTTTTTCGTGCCGCATCAAATCGTGAACCAAAATCCTTTATAAATAAAACTTTTGTGTCCATCATAAGTGAGATTAGAATTTCCTTCTCCTATCGGCTAGTCCTTGTGTCTCTAGCTCATGGTTTCCATCTAGCCAACCAATCCCTCATCTCCCAACAACTTTACTTCTTCTTTATCGTTAGAGATCATTGAATCTAAAACCGTAACATGTAACATTCAATAGTCCATGTGGCTAGGATAATATAAAGGGCATTCCGATCATACTCTACCTTTGCTCGATGAGTATCTCATCTTAGATGATTCCACATTTCCTCCAGAGCCCTAATAGTTCCTTAACGTCGGAACAACATCCCTTTTTCCTTAGTAAGAGTTATTTATCGCCTTCTCTGCCTCATTTGGCTAACTCCCCTTAACCAAGACATGTTGAACCAAACACAACATGACTTCATAAATTGTTGACTACAAAAATCAAACATACAAAAGAATCTAGCAACTAACCACACAAAAGCTAGCGGTACAACAACAATAAGCATACATGCAGAAACATATATAACACACATACTAAAGCATGCCATAAGTATAGGGTGATAAAGGATTACACCCATCCTCAAACCATTTTGGTCAAGGGAAGACCTAGTGGCCTCACCACATAGATGCACACGCTTACTCTTTCTCTTAACGTCATCTGACACATTTTTATCCATTAAATACTTACATGTTGGCTCTTACTAACTCCCAAGCCAAAGACAACGAGTTACTATTAAAATTCTTTTCTTATTGTCTATCATCAATCTACCATATTGAATCACCCCAGGCCATCACTCAATAACGACCAAACTGGTAGCCTAGTACATTTTTGTTGTCATTTCTTATGTACATAATCAAACTGAATCTCATAAACAAGGCAAATCCTTATCCTTAGAACAATCTCGTAAAGTCTAACCACTCACATACACTTGCTACCCAGAACCATATCATGACAACACGACGTTTTGACACCATATTTTTGTCCTTACATCGTTTTTATTTTTAGCTTAGCTATATCATCTCAACTACAGAACATAACTTCTTATCTCACTAATTGATACAACATATCTCTAATAAAACATTAAACAATCACGATCATGCCTAAAAATAACACATTGCGCAACGCGTTAAATGTAGCCCGAAGCATTGAGTGTAATGTGATGCGTTAAACATAGCGCAACGCGATAAACGTAGCATGACGTATTAAATGCAACGCCACTCCTCCTTATTCCATAATCACAATACCTAATCTTTCTCACTTGTGGCTGCCAATCACACTAACCCAGACAATCATAAAAACACAACTTATTAAGTCTACCCTTACTAAATCTGTGTGGACATGCAGTAGCAAAGCATAAAAAAAAACTAAAGAAAACAACAAACTTAAGAAGTAAAACTTATAGTGCGATGAGTCAAGTCTTCTCGGTCTTCATGTGCATATCGTGAGGGTCTACAAAAATGTTAAAACCATTTCTCTGATACCAAATGTAACGACCAAACTTAAAATCCATTAATTTACTAAATACTTTATATTTAAGTAAATTAATGTTTACATGAATCTCTTTAAAAAAACAAAACTTTTATTGAAATAAACATGAATTAACACTTTTTACAAAACATGCAACTTGAGATCTCGATATTTAAAATAAATCATGTTTCACATGCACAATGTAAGTAAAAATACACGTTGAAGACACAACATAAACCAAAGGTTAAAAAAACTTTATAACAATAATACATAAGTAGAAACCCCTTGACCCCTAGGTCAACCAATCATGACATGCACACATCGAACCGAGCCTGCTCCAACTCATCGCCTCATCTACTACGCTTTTGCCCTTACCTGCAACACAAAGTACCCATGAGCTAACGCCCAAAAAGAAGAGTTATGTAGGTCACAACCCCAAAGTTCAAACAGAAAATATAAACATAAAACATAAAACATAAACTAATTCAAACTATCATAACCTTATCCATATACTACACATCATCTATACCTTAACATATATAGAATTCAATAATAATTCATATCATATCACATAATTCTCATAGCATAACTTAACATACCATAGCATAGCATACCATAACGTATCATAATTATTTCATAATCATAACGTACCACAACATCTCATCATACAATCATAACACGTATTACCAATGTCATACCGGTCGTAAACCAGTGCTAACCTGATCAAGTGTTCAACTAAGCACGAGAAACGTAAGCATGCAATTTATCATAACATACACATGCATTTTCATCACGTAAGCATGTCACGCAAGTACACAACAAACAAATAATGTAAGCAAGTGTTGATAGTTTATAGTAGCGAGTGGCGTCCCACCCTAACCTCCACGGCCTCAGACACTTACCTGTTTCGATAACTACGCTGACCAACATGTTACCAAACACCAAACAATGTCATAACATAAACATAGGTTATAACAACTCTGCTCAAGCGTATTCACACCCATATCAATGTAAGAATTCAACAACGTACATAAACATGCAATATTCATACAAAATTATAATCATAACCATAACATACATAAACTTAATTAGATCACATATACATAAATGTGTGCCTTCAAATGCACACCCTGTGTTACAGTGACCACTCTTCTTACCTCAGGTCCGGCAGTGCTCCAAAACACGTTCCTTGTTCCATTCAAGTATCCTTTAGCAATTCCTAAGCCAAACAACATACAAGCTTGAATTTAGAGATCATACATCATATTAGACTTATGCAATATCTCTTAGAATTTCTAAGACTCCTAACAGCCTTAAAATATCCTTAAGAAAGTTCTAAAATCCCCAAACAGAAAACCCCTAAACTATACCATCAAAGCCCCAACCAAGATGATCAAAATGAGGAAAAAAACATGCTTTCTGGGCATGTAGCGCAGTCGCGCTACCCCTTCAGGGCGGTCGCACGCGACGGAGAACCCAGATCACGATTGTTCTTCAAACAGCCATAACTCTCTCAATTTAAATGTGATTTGAACGATTCTTTTTGCGTTTTTCTCATCTTAAATCCCTCTATATCATCATACAATTATTAGAGATCAATAAAATACCAAAAATTCATGAGAATCCCCTAACTCAATAACTCTAACAATTCTTACACAATAAAACTCATTCTTCGTAAGCTATGAACATATATCCCAAAAACAGCCCTTATTTCATCATTAATTCTTCCATAGCATGTTTATAACATTAAAACATATTCATAAGATACCCTAACGTGAAATTCTAAGAACTAATTCATATCATCTACCCTTAAATTCCATGAACAATCATAAACATGACCTAGATTGTAAAGAATAATAAGGTCTTACCTTCAAGTTGATTCTTACTTCTCCAACCTTCTAGACTGCAGCCTCAGAGAAAATCCTTGCTTTGATCGATACATCGACTAAAAATAATACGATAGATTTAACCTTTATTTTTCCATAATTAATTCATTCTTAATAATCAATAATACACAATTACCATCCTATCCCCCATCTAAGCTTCCTTATGAAACCACTTAAACCCTTTTTAGTAATTCCTCCTCAAACTAATAGATTTGACTTATGGAAATTACAATTTCTACCACAAGATTCATATTTCTATTCTCACCCATTATTTCCAATATAATTGGAACTCAAACCCTCTATACTTGAAGGAACCGTGTCTTGCCGCTACCATACATACACATATCATAATCATGAAAGAAATCACACATTATCATGAAAGAATAAAAAAAAAATTCACATATGCGACAACATAAATGACCAAATTGCCCTCACAGGCCAAAATTACCATAATACCCATGAAATGCAAAGGCAGATATTACACTGACCATGTATCTGATCTGGAAGAATGTTTTGGCATGCTGAGAAAGTATGACATGAAGCTGATCCCTCAGGATGTACCTTTGTGGTTTCGTCAGGGAAGTTCTTAGGCTTCATAGTCAATGCAAGGGGGATCGAAGCAAACCATAAGAAGATCAGGTCGGTATTAGAAATACCTTCCCCAAGGTCGTGAAATAAGAACATAGCCTAACTTGAAAGGTCGCGGCCTTAAATCAGTTTTTATTGAAGTCCATAGACAAATGTTTTCCCTTGTACAACTTGCTCATGGGAAGTAGACGGTTTGAATGGACAGAATAATGTGAACAAGCATTTAAGGATCTAAAGAATCATCTGGTTGAGCCCCCCGTGTTATCAAAACCAGTAGTTGGGGAATGTTTATACTTATACTTAGCCGTAATAAAAAACGCGATCAACGCTATGTTACTTCAAGAAGAAAATCGAACACAGAAACCAGTGTATTATGTGAGTAAGAGGCTTCTCGGAGCTGAATCCAGATATCATCTAATTGAAAAGCTCGTGTTCTATTTGATCTTGGCCTCGAGAAAACTCAGGTCGTAGTCCCACACTGTACACGTCTTAATTGATCAACTTTAAGGCAGGTCTTGCAAAAGCCCGAGACGTCGGGACATTTGTTAAAATGGGCCATCGAACTCAGTTAGTTTGAGATACTATATAAAATACGAACAACAATCAAAGGCCAAGCGCTCGCTAACTTCATGGCTGACTGGACGGGGTTCAAGGAAAAACTAATGAGGGAACCAGTACAAGAATTATGGAAACTCTTTGTTGATGGATCATCAAATGAGAACGGGTCTGGAGCTGGAATAATTCTAATATTACCCGAAGGACATCACTTCCATACGACTCTCAGATTTGGTTTTGACGCTTCCAACAACGAAGTAGAGTATGAGGCATTATTAGATGAAGTTGGGGTGGCGAAGGAGCTAAAAGCAAGAGCAATTCAATGTTTTAGCGATTCTCAACTCGGGGTTAACTAGGTATAAGGATAATACCAAGCTTGAGGAATGTAAATGGTAGCTTATCTAGCTAAGTTTAAAGGTGAACGGTCAAAATTTGAGTTTTATTCCATCAAACAGGTCCCTCGCGAGAGGAATATGAATGCAGAAGCTTTAGCCCGATTTGCCACAACCAAAGAAGCAAGCACATTAAATGTGGTCCCCGTAGAATTCTTGGATAAACTAAGCATCAATGAAGAGCCACTGGCGGTTGGAGTGATTTGCAAAGAACCAACGTGGATGACTCCCATAGTTGAATACCTCACGACCAGAAAACTGCCAGAAGAATGAAAGAATGCACATAGACTCTTGTATTAGGTCGTGTGGTACGTTATGATCGATGGAATTCTCTACAAGCGGGGTCATTCTTTGCCTCTCCGAAGGTGTGTTTTGCCTGAGGAAGCGCAGGCTACCCTCTGAGAAATCCACGAAGGATTTTGTGGGGACCACGTTGAGGGGCAAAACTGGGCTCTAAAGGTACTAAGGCATGGTTATTTCTAGCCCACGCTAAAAAAGGACTCGGCTTCATATGTCCTCAAGTGTGACAAATGTCAATGTTTTGCCAATATTGTCTTAGTTGTACCCATGGAGCTAACTATGATTTCCTCACCCTGTCCATTCTTTATATGAGGGATTGACTTAATTGGCTCATTGCCTACTGGAAAAGGAGGAGTTCTCTACGCAATTGTCGCAATCGACTATTTTACTAAGTGGGTTGAAGCCGAGCCTCTGGTGACTATAACCTCGAAAAGAGTACTAGATTTCATCGTGAAAATATCATCTGTCATTTTGGACTCCCAAAGAAGATTGTGTCTAATAACAAAACTCAATTTGACACTGACCTATTCAAAACCTTTTGTGAGAAATACGACATGATGAAGAGTTTCACTTCAGTGGCATACATGTTATACCCATTTTTTGGACATTTATGACATTTAAAAAAAATAGCAATTATAAAGGGATGATGAACATAACACTTTGCACAAAGTAGTTCTTGTTCTCACAGAGTACAAAGAAGACTACCAAGCGCTAACAAAAGGGATTTGGTTGTGTTGCTGAATTCTTCAACCTCTGTTCGCACAAGGCAAGTTATTTCACCTCTGTTCGCACAAGGTATACAATTACACACTAACAGGAGGATCCTGTTCATTCAACACACAACATCCACGCTAACAAAGTTAGCAAAGGAGTACAGAGTTGTCAGTCATCAAAATATAACTGTATTTTTGTTGTAATGTATTATTTGCAGGCCAAGCCCAATAACTTAGGCCCATGATCTCATTGTAACCCTAAACTTCTCACTATAAATAAGAGGAGATGGGATAGAAGTGGAGGAGGCAATGGATAATGCTGAAACTCCAGGATGGTAGAAACAAGTCCTTATGTATTGTAAAAGCAAAGGAGGACGATGGAACAACTGGAGACGCAAGTTCGCTGGAAACTATGGTTCTTCAAGCTTAAATATTAATAAAAGTGACTAAGTGGACGTAGGTCATCTTTTTGGGGGCCGAACCACTATAAAATATGGTGTTATTTATTTTATTACATATATATTCTTGAATACATGCTCTTATGTTCTCAAGTTGATGAAAAACGGTGTGAACAATACCCTCAAGCTAATGGGCAGGTTGAGGCAGTAAACAAAACCCTAAAGGCGAGCATAAAGAAGTGACTAGAAGAGGCTAAAAGGCTATGGTCTGAATAGCTCCCGCAAGTGATTTGGGCCTATAGGACCTCACATCGCACTTCTACTGGGAATACTCCCTTCTCTCTAAATTTTGGAAGCGAGGTTATGCTCCGATTTGAGGCTCTAGTGATGTCACATAGGCAAAGGACCTACAACCAGGATTAGAAATCATGACCTGCTCTATTCATCCCTAGACCAAATTGAAGAGTGACGGGAAGAATCTTAGTTGTAGCTCGCCCATTACCAACAAAGAGTAGCTCGATATTTTAATTCAAAAGTCAAGGGGTGTAGACTCGATCTGGGGGTTTGGTGCTCCGAAGGGTGTTTCTAGCGAACAAAGACCCTAAAGACAATGTACTGGGACCAAACTGGGAAGGACTCTATCAGATCGTGGAGATGTTACAGAAAGCCATTTAATTTTGTTCGAACTTGAATAATAAAGGGTTGCTACGTATTTTGAACGTGGTATCAGTTCATTTAATTTTATTCTTGTAATATAGCATGATTTGATTATGTAAAATCGATCTAGAATATTTATAAATTTAGATCGCTTGAGGGGAATATAACCCTCAAACAGTCTTTGAAACATTCGACAAATTTAGGTTATAATTTTAGAATTTGGAAAAAAGATTACTCTATGGCTACTTAAAGCTTAAGTTTTCGAAGAAATTCAGAATACGAACTAAGTTAAGAAAATTCAAAGCATAACAAACAAAATCCTAGAATTTAACTAGGTACAAAAATCCTAGAACTAAACCAGGTCCAAGGCCTGATCCCTAACAGGTATACTCAACTAGGCGATCAAACTCCTTGAAATAACCAGGTCATCGACCAGAGATTAACTCGGCAATCCATCAGCAAAAATATCTTGATCTAAAATTACCCCTATAACTATTTGGATGTATAAGGACTTTGAAGGTTCATAAACATAAATACTTGATAGAAAAAGGGGTAAGCAAAAATGGATTAGATATAACAAGTCTAAACCTATATTAAAATATGTAAATTATATTTAGTATAATAACCTCGAGGTAAAGCTCAAAGGCAATTGTCTCGGCCTAATAGGACCAAATACAAAGGTGTCCAAGCGCCTGAACAAAGAAAATGAAAAAGAAAAAAATAAAAATAAAAAAAACGACCCTCATCATCCCTGAGCTCCACTAACTTGCTCTCGGGATGACACCTCTTCCTCCTCGACTTCTGTTGCAGCTCTTGAAGCCTCCGCTAGCTCTTTTGATAATCGGTCCTAGAACTTGGTGAGGTAGCACCCCCAAAGTTCTGCATCCAGGAACGAGAAATCCCCTTTCTGGTTGTATGCCCAGCACCAATTGAACATTTCTTCCATAGAGCTCTCCACTTCGGTAGTGTCCTCCTTGGCCTTGGCTTCGACCTTTGCAAGCTTCTGCTTAAGATTGTCGACCTCCGTAAGCTTCTACATAAGATCATCAACTTCGACCTGAAGCCGGTCTAATCGTTGGATTACCTTTGAGACTTGCGCTTTGGAAATTTTCTCATTCTCCTGGGAGGTCTTCAAGGAATTGTTGGCCCGTCCAGGGCAACTTTCACCTCCCCCAAGCAGTCTTTACCTCGTCCACTTCAGCTTGGATCATAGTGATAAAATGGATATGAGCCATGCAAGACTGTAGACCATGAAATAAGAGGGGTCAGTTTGTGAAATCATGGAACAGAAGAATGAGGCTAAGGATAATACTTACAGTCAAAGTCATCCCCAACGCAGAGTCGAGGATGGTCGCTGAGGGTCTCGCCTCTATGGCCTGCAGCTCTTTGGCGCTGACCAAACTCGCATGCTTCATTAGATGGTTCACAATCTCCTGAAATGAACTACGCAATGGTTCTGGATATTTCCCCACCTCAAGGGGAATAACTTGTAACGCCCTGGTTACTCCAAGACCATTACTGTGAACTTTAAACCGTGCTTAACCACTAAACGAGTCATTTGGTTATAAACGTGCATCTAGGTGTCATTAATAGGCTAAGGTGAAAAATCTCGATCAAAAGGAAATGATATATTTTATTTAAAACATAAGACTATACATGGGCCCATAAAAGCGTTTACAAGTTATTTACAATAAAAAATGGTCATTATAATGTAAAAATAGCAACTCGCCGACCTAAGCAGCAAAAATAGGGTTAACCCCTAGTTCCTCTGAGAAACACCTTGGGCGTGGTGGTCAAGCGGCCGCATATGTACACAACGCCACCTAAGCTCTCCACTCAAGGCTGGGTGAGCTTTTCTTTCCCTTTACCTGCACCACATAGCACTCGTGAGCCAAGGCTCAGCAAGAAAACTCATTACTGCATGTATTCAATATCAATGAATGATTATGATAATCATACTGGGCTTGTAGCCCTAATCAGATAATATCGAGATTCTAATAATCATGATGGGGAATGTAGCCCTAATCACATGGTATCGAGATTCTAATAATCATGCTGAGGCATGTAACCCTAATCAGATAAGTGACTGATGAGTAAGTCACGAACTTAAACCAGATAAGTGACTATGGAGTCATGAACTTGAATCAGATAAGTGACTAATGAATGAGTCACAAACTTGAGCTCCACACCCTTAGCCATGTGACGATGCAGTCACCTGGGCCTTCTCTCCCCGACTCTAAGTAACTAGCCTTTAGACTAGACAAGCGCTTTTGTTTTTATTGAACTTAAGGTCAGTCAAGCATTTCATGCTTATGAAGATAATGCTTATGTCGATTAGATCTAATCTTTTTGGCTTGCGTTAAACACGCTGATATCGTTCTTAACTCATAGGTCAATTCCATACGACCAATGCTCAGTACTACTACCGAACTTGACTAATAAGTCACAGCTTCATAGTCAATACTAACACCATTGTCGATTCTGACTAATAAGTCAGTACCATTCATAGATAAGCAAGCCTGCTAAGCATTTACAATGCAATCAATGTCCACATATAGAGCACTCGACATGCCTCATCAATAACCATGCATGTCACATACTGGGTGCAGTTTTCTTACCTCTGGTTCGAGCGTGAAACAAGTTAAAAATGACCCTTGAGAATGATCGCTCATTTGATCCCTTAGCAGTCACCTAGTCATAACCAAATATGGAACTCCATCAATGAATTCAATAATAAAAGGTTCATGATCTAAACCTCACTCCCGGGACCTCGAATCGTACTCAAACGGTTAGTAGATTCGATCTCGAGCCTTAGGAATTGAAACCCCAAGCCAAAAACCCTCAAAAGTACCCAAAATAGTACCCTAGAAAAATAGGGTAGCGCTACAGCGCTGCCCCCCAAGCGCCATAGCGCTACAAGCAGGGCTGACATGCCTTGCACAGCATTGTAGCACCCATCCTTGGGTGCTGTAGCGCTAGAACCAGGGTGATTCAGCTCTGGTTTTTCCCCTTCAATTTCTCCAATCTCCAAACATCAATAATTGATTCCAACCCTCAACCAAACTCAAAAATGGACCCAAAAACCCATTCTACAAGTCCTAGGCATCAAAACCCAATCAAACTTTGCCAAAAACATCAATGAATTCTCAACTATCCAATCCAAAAATCCCAACTGAAAATCAATGAAAAACAAAGCAAAAACCAGAGTTTCCATGGTTGAATTCTTACCTCAAGATCAAGATTAAACCCTCTTCAATGGTAGAACACAATCCTAGACCCTCAAGGCTTGATTTCCTAGCTTGAATCCTCAATTAGAGCTTTAAAAATTCAAAGGAAGAAGAAGGAGAATGATGATCGTGAGAAGAAGAGGAAGAGGCTCTATTTTCGCTTAAGCTTTCTATAGCTTTCTAGTTTGATATAACCCTTGGTCAAATGACCAAAATTCCCCTAGGTTAAGTAAAATCCTTTTAAAGCTAGCAAGGGCAAAATCGTCCTTTCCTGCCTATCTCGTTAATTATAATTAACGTCCTCCAATTTTTGTCAAATGCTAATAAATCATATGCCATTACCCTTTAATTCCTGGTAATGTACTAATCATCAAACTACCACGAGACTCACCCCGAGCTCCGAAATTAACCCCGTTATAACCAAGCTGCTAACTTGCATTCAAATATTGTCTCATGTCAAATAGCTCGAACAAATCCACATTATAATGTGGCCTCATCAATAATTCACCAACATGCATGAAAAGATACAAATATGCCCTCAACAAGCCAAATTACCAAAATACCCTTATAATGAAAAGTGGACCCACATGCATGCATTTATCATCATACAATAATATAATTTGCATAATCATGCATATAATCATTTAATGGCATAATAAATCAATTATGGCCCTCCCGGCCTACTAATTCGACCATTAAACCTCATTAGGGATTTTGGGGCATTACAGAACTAGAATTGTGGTTGTTGATGTTGTGGCTTGGACGACCTGCAGGACAGAAGCCGAGTTGCGAGAAGTTGATGGATGAGCTTCTAGGGTTGTGACTACGGTGACCTGAGGCTGTTGCTGCTTCTCGGTGGAGATGGCACCCTTGTCTTTCGTAGGAGACCAAGTGGCGACTCCAGCTTCGCCACTGCTTTTCTTCAAAACCCTCTACCTCTTTACGTTTGGTCTGGTTTTGAAAGCCTCCCTTTGTTCATTTCTCCATTTGCAAAAGAGTGACCAGAAGAGTCAGGTCCAAGAAGTGTTAGTCAAGATAATACAAAGTATAAATAAACAGAACAAGAGCCCTACCCTCTGAACTAGAAGAGGAAACTACTACGATCAATTTTGGATTATGGACCGGGTTTCATATTAACTCTAACTCTTAAATTATTGGGGGAGGGGAGATTCTAGCATTGCTACTTCATGGGACCTACTGGGTTCGGGCTCCTCATCTGGACTAGGCTCAAGCCCAGCTTTCTTAATGCTCGGGGTAAATGAACCATGATGTCAGGAATGTCATGTTAGGAGGTTTGTTGTAACGCCCTGGATAACCAAGAACGCTACACTGTGTACTTCTAAAGGTGTAGGACTTGCTAATCAAGTCATTTAGTGAAAAACATGATACAGAAACCACTAATGAACTAGGGTTAAAAGGGGTTTTGGTCTCAAAAAGTACATTTCATATAACTAAACATTTTTACACATGGGATCCCAAAAAGGAACAGCATTCAAAAGTCAGTTTACAAAACTTCTAAAGTTTAAACAACCATTAGCCAATCTAAGGAAAAACAGACGTTTCTGGTTCTCCTGTTCCTGTCTCCCTCTCAACCGTGGCGGCTGAGCAGCTGATCATGTACATTCTGCTCTCAGAGCTCTCCGAATCAGGGCTGATCAAGCTTGCCCTTGCCTTTACTTGCTCCACGAAGCACTCGTGAGCCAAGGCCCAGCAAGAAAACATATCATATTACATAACAAGCAATAACAATATTTGGATAACCCTTTAAGCATGTTCATACACTTAACATACCACATAAATCACAAAGCACGAAGATTCAACCAGAGAATCAGCTAATCATCACTCAGCTATACAGCATAACAATCCACCAATCAATAATAACAAAAAAATCACATAATAATCAGGGTCGACGCCTTAGGTTGCACCCTCTGTTTATCCCACTGACTCGGCACGCTTAAACAAAGCTCAGTGCATAATAAGCTGTCCTCAGCTACCAGTGGTCGAGTCGCGCCCTGTGCGCTAGTGTAAACTTCGGCACTCTTAGGTCGTTGGTTTACTGTTTACATGGCATAATACCATCCTTTCAAAGCATACAAAATAAGGAACCCTTAGTCCCATTATAAATCCACAACCGGGTGTAGTTTTCTTACCTTTAATTCCTAAGTGCACTGACTACGAGCGATGCCTCTTGAGCACGATCCGATCCCCGAGCCCTAGCTTAGTACCTAGTCACAACCAAGATAAGGGATACCATCAATAATCGTAAAAGGGCTTCTAGATAAAGTTCTAGTCTCTGGAACATTGAATTCCACCAAACACGGTAGTAGATTCAATCCCGAGCACCCTAGGTAAAATTCCCATGCTTAAAGTCCCAAAATCCCTTAAGGGTCACGGCTCAAACCACCCATGCTGCGGCATAGCCCCCAAACAGAGGCCATCTAGGCTTAGAACCAGACACGGGCTGCGGCCCTACTCAGACCATGTCACGGCCCGCCCTCCATCTCCAGCATCCATCAACTTCAGAGGGCCGCAGCTCACCAAGAACTATGCCGCGGCCCGACCCCTTCGAACCCGGAAAAAAACCACCATTTTTTACTCCTAAACCTCACTCAAAACCATCCAAAACTATCCCAATTCCACAACTCAATTATCCCAAAACTTCTCACATGATTCCAGCAACACAACCCAGCTAAAACCTAGTCCGGAAACTCATTAAAATCTCACTTCAATCTCTGAAACTCATATACTCAAAAACATCAAAACCAGTCATGCAAACTCAGAGTTTAAACTATAAATTACGAATTGAAGCTTACCTTCTTTGATGAACCAACTTTCTTAACAATTTCTGAGCTAAACCCCAAGCTTTTAAGCCTCAATTCTGCCCTTCAACACCAAAGTTCATAAGCACTTCAAAACCCAGCTATAACATAGAATTTTAATCACCATGCTTCAAGCTTATATCTTACCTTAGTTCTTGACTAAATCCCTAGCTGAACACTGGACTAATCCTTCCAAACTCCAGCCCAATCCACTGAATTTCCCAGCTAAAATCCTCAAGTTCTAGTAGTTTTCCTTTGAGAGAGAAAGGGAGAAAGATCGAGGGTCAGTTCCCTATGTTCTACTGTGTTCTGAGTCTTTTTACTTAGTCTATCCTTAGATAATTAAGTTAATCCCAAGGCTCGGGGTACCGGAAACGTCCCCGAGGGAAAAATGGTAAAATTCCCCAATATTCCCACCTAGACTTCCTAACCTCAATATATCTCCAATTATTTAATTCCATAACCCGATAACCTAAATAATCATCCAATACTTAAAATACCCCTTGACTTACCCGAAGTCAAGTACTAAGCCTCTTTGTGACTTTCCTGCTAGCTTGCTCCCTAGGATCGCCTCAAGTCGCATGCTGCAGATTTACCCACATAATAATGTGGTTCTCACAATTATAGCATATAATCACATTTATATTTATATAAACGTACTAGCATGCTTATCATATAATCATGCGTTAAATCAATAAATTCACACATAAACCAATTATGCCCTCCCGGCACACTAATCAAGGCCCTTAAGCCATATTAGTGATTTTGGGTCGTTACATTTGCACCATACTGTTAAAAAATGGTGGACACAAAATGTAAATTATTATGTACTACTACGGTATATTTGCGGTAGGAAAAATCATGGCATACGACCAGTTGGTCGACGCACTGATGTAAGGTCACATTCATGTCCGGGTCTACAGAATGTCGGGTCACGGGCTGCCTCGGATTGAATCAGATTAGCATAAAACTACCAGTAACCCTATTTATTTCTCTATCTTAATTACCTTGGCCAAAGGGGCCGGCTGCTGCCCCTGACTCGGCGCGACCTTGGCCAGAATCCTGTCTGTCTTCAGAGATATTTCTTTTACACACCAATGATACGATCTCCTCTTCTTCCTCAACCTCCTCAATGATTTGAGGAAGCACCTGGGAAGGACCTCAAAGCTTGATGGCCAGTGTCTGATCCTTTCTGATTAGCTTGCAGGCCACCATGGTGGCGTCATTCCCCACCGCCTTGAACTCCTTCTCCTTAGTAGAAGCATTGGCCAGAGTTTGGTATTGACCCCAAGGGTCTCAGACTACTTTGTTTTCTTGTAAATAGCTTGACAAGATAATGACTCGATCAGAATAAGTTTTAACTTGGTTAAGGTAAAGAATTCAAGTAAAAAGTTCAAAAGGATGATAAACATACGAGGACAATTAAAGTATCGGTGGGTGTAGTTCTTGAACCCATATGACATAAAGAATTGGTCTTTAAAGTCATTCGGATGGCTGGGGAGGTCGATGACGCTAGCAGACTTAGGAAACCAAATGAGGTAGTAGAAACTGTCACTTCGAGTTTTAGTGTCTGGATTGGCTTTCAAACAGAAAAATACAAAATATCCTCTGGAATGGGGACCTCCCACTCATTATTGAGGAATAAATACATTAACCCCGCAAGGAAGGGATATGAATTCAGAGGGAACTGGAACAGAGCAAGCTCGACGTAGTTCAAGAAGTATACGAAGTACTGATCTAGTGGGAGGAAGGTACATGCCTTCAAATGCTCAATCTCTCCAGGTCCCCAAGTTGTCCTGCAACAGGGTGCAGCTCTGCTATCTGGCCAAAGGAGGTCGAGCGTAAAATTCAGGACTTATCTCTATCCCGTGACTCATCATTATCTTATTGAATTTGACTTAAGTCGTTATTCGAGACACGATCCTCTTGGCCTCGAAGAAACTATCAGGTCCTACCTCGACCTCCCTCTCCACCACTAGACCAAAGTAGGAAGTGGGAGTCTCAGGGGCAACCTGCTTATCCTTGTTAGGAAAATATTGTTTTGCCTCAATGGAAATGATTAAAATATTACAACTCTATGCAATAATATTACAAGTAAATATAGATTGATTAAATAAGGTTAAAACTCTATAACTAAAAATACAAATAAACTAAAGAAATGAAGAAGATGATGAAGAAGAAGAGAATAGTGAGAATACAACTCTAAGCAAAAGATTACAAGTAAAATAAAGTGTTTAGACCAAATGAAAAGATTACAACTCTTAAACAAAATATACAAGTAAATGGAACAAGAGAATAAGAAGAAAAGCAATAGAATAAAAAGAAAAACAGAAACACAATCAAACTCTCACTTACACAACCTAAGTGAAGAGGATTGGGGATCACCAACTTGAACAAGGTTTAAAACCTTTGTCCAAAAGCTTATTTCCCCCTAACTCAAGCACTAAGGGATCTCTCTCAGATATTGGATAAGCTTTCTGGAATTATCAAGCCTCAAGGTGTTTCTAGCCAAGTGCTCTAGTGGATAGAAAAGTTGTGTCTTACAAGTGAGCTATAGGCTCCTATTTATAGAGTTTAGAGACACCCTTTGAATTTCAAATTCCACCAACCCCCATGGATATTACCAATGTTTAATTGGATTAATATGGAATTAAAAAGGAGATTTGGGAGTTATTTGGGTTTTTTGAGCCGTTCAACAAAAATTGAAAAAACTGAAAATTTGGTCAGTTTTGGCCTGTGGTCGCGGCCAGAGACATTAGTGGCCGCGGCCACTAGTCTCTGACCCACAGGCCGCGGCCACTGAATGTTGGTGGCCGCGGCCACTGACCAAATTCAGCACAAAAAATGTGTTGTTTTTCCAAACGGTTCCAAACCCTCCCAAATGATTTTGTAACTCCCAAAACACATTATTGGGGTTAAAATCATATCTCTAACAGCCATATCACATATGGCTTTATGAAATTCATCTCAATATTGTGTAACAACAATTTTACACAATAAAGGGTAATATTTGGAAGTTACAAATTTGTAACACCAAATATGTTACATTATTTGGATATATCTCATATATCTAAATATTGTAACTCTCTATTATATGTTACAATATGTGACACACTTTGTCACATTTATTTAATCTAAAACATTATATTATAATATAATATAATTTTACATTATATTATAAAATAATATAACAATCCTTGCCTTGAGAAGAGGAACATGACACAGTCTTTTTCTTGACAAAAATTTTAGTTCGCCTAATTACAAAATGACCAATTAGAGGCGACCTGGGAATATAACCTAACTATAATAACGGAAGAAATGATGACCTAAAATTCTAAGGCTTTATTACTCGACCTAAGGAATCTATGAGTCAAGAGAAGGCTTAATACCCAGACGTGTGGTCCCACGCACGTCTCTTGTTCACGCACCCGAATCTCGAGAAGGTGCTGAAATTTCGAGATCCGTGTGTCAGACGCAGTGGTATTGAAAGGTGATTTAATGCAAAATCGCTCCAATACCGTAACCCTTAAGCTACCCAAAATTGAACCTAAAACCCTTGAATCTTCAAACCCATTCAAACATTCATCCTTTAAACCCAAAAAACCCATAAAATAACCCATTTTTTGTGCATTATTTCTAATCGTTTCTAGTGCTATTGTTTTTGGCCTAGTATAAACCTACACCAAACTCGTACAAAACCAAAGTAAGGCAAAAGCACTTGAAAATTTAATAAAACTTTTTGAAAAATGAGAAAATTAAATTTAAACCAGGGGTGGGCATACTTACAGATTGGTTCTTGATCGACGAGTGAAGGAAGAACAGAAAATGCCTGAAAAATCCAAGTTTGAGGACCTGAGAATTTCTGGTAAACAAAGGATTTCAGAGAGTTTGAATATTTTGAGAAGAAGAGACTAAAAAGATAAGTTTGTGGCTAGGCACAGATTCTGATCTTCTGTTTATACATAAACTTCGGGCTCAAATCTGAGCGACACGATTAAAGCAAAAAGAGATCAAAGGATCATAATTAAATAAACCAAACGACGGAAAAAATTTGACAAGACAACTGTCACAGTACTCGAAACCCGAATAGGCACCTAAAATTTGACAAGACAACTGTCCCATACTCGAGTGAGTGGGTGGGCACGTTTTCTCATGACAAAAGAAAAAAAACCTCTATTGTGTGTGTTATAAGTGACATCATGCACGAGCAAAAGCTTGGGGGCAAATGTTGTACCCTAAAAAAATGAGCTCGACTATCTAGCTAGGGGTACAGCTGATGCGACATAAATAAATGAGGCAAAACTTTGGAGATGTTTTGTTGACTCCTGACCAAATAGCTCGAGGCTGTGTCACTGAGTCTGAAACAACTTAGGATCTGTCAAACCATTAGAGATGCAAATGACAGAGATAAAGGTACCCAGCATCCAGATTGACTGCATCAAGCCCAAGCATTATCTAAGTCAAACCATCATGTTCCAGTCATATCCAGCTTGAGAATGGCATCTAGCTTGGATGGGAGAATCCCTATGGACTCGAATTCCCAATATGTGCAATAAATTCCTACAAACGTTATATACATTTATTGATGGATGTGAAATAGGAATACGCTTAATTAGGATATTTAAGTGTCCATTAACTTAGGAAGTTACCCAATATTGTACATTACCATTTATAGTACGGTTGCCCAATATTGTCCACCATAATTCCCTATAAATACAAGGGGAATGGACAGTTAAAGGGACAAACATTTTGTATGCAAAAACTCTGCCGACAATTTCATCTAGGGTTCCTAAACATATCAATAATAGTGACTCGTGGACTAAGTGAATTTTAACCACCAAACCACGTAACTTGTGGGTATTTTTATACTTCTTTATATTCGGTTTACATTAAGCCTAGTCTCTCTATTTTGGATTTCTAAATCACATGTTGAAAAATAACCATGTCAACAAGAAGTATAAAGTTTGAGCATGTCATCACAAGCATATCCCTTTCCCACAAATACATTTACTTTGGACAAAGTAAGCTTGCCGGAATCTATCACAACCTTGATTCCCGGTTTGCAAAGCGAATTACCACTCACTAGGTTTATACTCATTTTCGATACATACAAAATATTTGTGAGTAGAACCTTCTTCCCGGAAGTAAAGAAAAAATCAATAGTCCCCTTGCCTTCAACCTTGGACCTTTTCTCATTGCCTATTTGTATCTCATGCCCTTCCATTGAAGATTCAAAGGTCTTGAAAAATGTTCTATGATAGGTAACATAAATGGTGACACAAGTATCATAACACCACCCATTCATCTTTCCATGCATGGCATTGACTTCGCTTAGTGTTGGCACTAGCTCTTCTTCGGTTGAGTTGACTCTTGCTTCATTGTTATGGTTTCCCTTAAACCTACAATCTCTAGCAAAGTGGCCATTATTGCCACACATAAAGCAAGGTCCCTTATTCTTCCCAATTCCTCATTCTTCTTGGGCTCTAAGGGTTTTTGACCCTTGCCCTTGTTCTTCCCAATTCCTTTGCCCATGTTAGGAGGATTGGCCACCACATTAACCTTTGAAGTTTGTACATTAGATTCATCCTCATTCTTATCTCTAGAACGGGATTCCTCCCCAATCCTCAAGTGTTTGAGGATTTCCTCTAATGAAATATCCTCATTCTTATGGATGATCTTCTTCCTATAGCCCCTCCAAGATTATATACAATTTGTATATCCTCATTCTTCCTATATCCTCATTCTTATGGAGGCAACTTGGCTATTATGGCACCCACAAGGAATGAAGCAAATGATTATATACAATTTGTATCGCTGTCCTAATTCTTGATTCCCTAGCCCACCATAGATTCTTAAGGCATTTTCTAAGAGGAAATGAGAATGGAGATTTAACAAGCCTTAAACTCACAAAGTCAAGCACTTTCTTTATGAGTTTCTTGGAGAAAACTAGAGATACTTGAAAGCTAGAGAGAGAAATAGAAGGGATAGAGAGATATTTAAGAGAGTGATCAATTCTTCCAAAACTCTATGAGGACCCTTTTATAGTGTAGGCACCGTCATTAGGTCTAATCAATGGGATTAGAGCTAAAGAACTCGTGATTTGGTGCTTAAAACATGTGTCCGTACGGACACGTCATGTGTTTTTGAGCCCTTTGCATTCAGGCGATGCAACGCCTCCTAAGAGGAGACACATCGCATCCCCTTCTGACTTTTGACCCCTCCAACAGGACTAAAATTGCTCCAAATGCTACCAAACCTTTTGGGGATCCTTAGATTCCTCCATGTATCACTTTGGACCCAAAAACACAATTTTTAAGTACCTACATTTGAAAGTAAAATTTCACATCTACACTATGTGAAATTCACTATGTGTTTTATACCTAGCTTGTATAACAACATTTATCGTTTGTATTTAACCAATCATAACATCATCATCATCCTTATCATCATTAATAGCGACATCACCACCACCACCACCACCACCACTATAACCGCCACCTTGTGGCTCTCAAAATCTCGGCTTAAACTCTACAACCCCTATGACTGGTTCTAAACTTCCAAGTCGAGCCTATACCAAACTCACACGAGCACCGAGGTTGTTTAACACCGAACCCGTCCCCACCTTGCACCACACACTACAAGAAATCTAACATTTACCTACAAATATTTTACCTACATATATATATATATATTGGTAAGTAAAGATTACTTTAACTACGCTTGTTTAGTAGTACTGATTATTGGTAGGAAATTCTTTTAGAAATGGTTTAAGGACTAAAAAAATATCATTACCTACCATTATTACTGGTAGCGATTCTCGTTTATTTTTCCCTCTGAAATTAACATAATATATATTTTTTAAAATCTTGATTAGTCTACTGAGATGTAATCCAAATAATGATGTGTCAAATGAAGAAGACACGTGGAGCTCATGTTATGTGACATGTGGCTCAAAGTTTTTTTAAGAAAAAAATCCTTTAATATTTAATTTAAAATAAAATATATTTATTTTAATTTAAAGTTTATATAAAAACCTAATAACACCCAACATAATCCTTAACCCTAATTCTATCTGCCCCTCTCTCCCTTATGAAACTCTACCCTTTGTCGCCTTCCTTTTTTATTAGTGGTGAAAAATGCACATTTGTTGATTTTAATTGTCAAAATAAATTAAGTTTTAATTAATATTTTCATGGAATTAATATGATTTATTTTATAAATGAAAATATTTGATTATGATTTAATTTATTGTTATTTTGTAGGAATTAAAGTTATATTTTGGCACTTTGAAATGAAGAAGAAAAAAATAATTAAATCTGAAAAAAAAAGAATAGAAAGTGGCATTTTTCTTAAAAGAAAGTGGCCCAATCTGAAGAAGCCCAGGCCCGTTGGCCCAAGCTCAGCCTTTTCCCTCTCCCTAGCGCCACTTGACGACTCAAGGGCCGCCACGTCGCCAGCCAGCAGCCTACCCTCCTCCAGCTTGCGCCACCTGTCCCCAGCAAAGCAGCTCACGCACGCCTATGCCTCTTCAAGCCTCCTTTCCTCCTTCAGCCTTCTTCAACGTGGCTGAAACCAACTGGCCCAATATGAAGGCCCATCTTCAACATACCTCCAACGGCCCAAAACACAAAGTCAGCAGCCCATCTGAAGCATCATTTCCCTCCAGCAACTGCCACGTGGCGTACTCCCATTGGCTGGGAGTGGTCAAAGTCTCCTCTACCACAGCCACCCTTCAGCCCATGTTTTGTGCACATTAGGCCTTGCAAAATTGCCATTTTGAGCTTTAAAGCTCATCTTTTTTTGTGTTTTTGAAAAAATGTATTTTGATCATACACCAAAATAACTAGGTTAATATTTATAATAAGATATGATTTTTCAAAATCATATTTTATTATTAATATTTCAGATTTATTTTGTAAATCCCATTTTGTTGTTTAATTTATTTTTAGTCATTTTCTCCCTCTATAAATAGAGACTCTTTCTTCACATTTTCTATGTAATTTTTAGGTAGCAAAACTCTACCAAATTTTAGTCTCATTTCTCATATTTTCTCTCTAGAATTTCATGAGAATGTCTAGCATAATAGGCTAACCTTCTTAGGAAGGTCAGGATGATCCTATATGCACTATGACTTTGTTTTGTATTTTTGATTCACCATGTGCTTAAAGTTTATACATTTTAGTGATTTATTTTCTTTCATCTCTACTTCTTCATCTTATTATCGATATTTATGTTTACTAATAGTATATAGATTTTGTCATGCACTTTCTATGTATTATCAAATTAGTGAAAAATAATATAGATAATATCTTTATCATTTTCTCCATCTCACTCATATATATATGTACTTTTGCTAAAATCTATATAGAATTAGTCATGCTCTTTCTATGTATTTTATAAATAGTAAAAGTAATATTTGTGTTAGGTTTTATGTCCAATCTTTTATTGCATTATTGCCAATGGTATAATGTCATTTTTAGATTTCTCATAAGATTTATCTCATCTTTCCATGGTAAAGAATAATAATCACTTGAATACATTTTTGTAAAATATATATTTGTGCTTCAATGTTAAATCTTCCAAATGAATAGTTGGGATGTGAATTATCCATTTGTGTAATTTTTGTGAATCAAAGATCCAAATAAATAAGTATGCATATTGGTGACTCTTGATCCTTCCTACTTGTTACCTATTGTTACATCACACTTTATTCTATCTTTATTTCTAATATTTAAATCTTAAAAACAACAAAAATATCACTTGTTCTATTTTCCTCACATTATTTATCTCTAATATTTATTTATTGATTAACTTGTTCCTTTACCTCCTTGTGGAATCGACCGCCCATCTATACTATGACTACCGCTAAGTGGAAGTCACGTTTGAGCGTTAAACAAATTTTGGCGCCGTTGCCAGGGAGGTAATAGTGAAAAAAAAAGTTTTCAATAAATTTTGCAAAGAGGTAAGTAATTCTATCATTTTCTTTTTGTGTACAATTCTCTAATTTTTTTTTTTTTAGATTTATCTTATTTCATTTTTAAAAAAAAAAGAAAACAAATCAATATCATTATTTTTTTTATTGTTCATTTTTAGTTAGTTTTTTTTTTTTTTTTTTGTGCCCTTAAGAAAAAAAAAATTGTTATCCTTTCTTTTTCTTAGTTTTATTGTTAGTTTTTTTTTTTATTATTTTTCTTAGTTTATTTTGTTGTTATTTTGTTAGTTTTCTTTTTCTCTTTTTATTTATTATTGTTGTAAGAAAAAAAAAATTTAATAGAAAGCTTGTTGTGTGTGTATTTAGTTTTTATTTTATTTTTCTCTTGTTAATTTATTTTTGTTAACTTATTTCATTTTTTTTTCTTTTTGTATCTCTCTTTCTTTTTATTGTAGTAAAAAAAAACAAAAAATAAATAAAATTGGTTGATTATGTTTTGTTAGTTTAGTTTTAATTTATTCCTTTTGTTTTTTTTTAATTATTTGTGTTTAGAATTTGTTTTTTCTTTTACCCTTTTTATGTATTAGTGTTTTTCTTTTCTTAGAATTTTTTTTTTAGGTTTAGTTTCATCTTATTTCTTTTGTTTAAATAATTTTTGTTATTTTCTATTGTTAGATTTGTATCTTTATTTATTTATCTTTTATTTTTTGTTATTAGTTTTTATTTTTTATTTTTAGGTTTTAAATCTTAAAAAAAATCATAAAATACATAACAAAAATAATAATAAAAACAAAGCTTGTTTTGTCAGCATAAGCAATTTTTGCTTAAAGGCCAATTTGAGTAAAAGTTCCCTCCATACTTACTTAGTAACCTCGGGGAGTTCTAGTAAGTATTGGTTATAAGAGGACCGTTTTTATGAATTGTGACCCATCCACAATTATCTAGCAACCTCGTGGAGTTCTAGATAAAGTGTGGGTTTTAAGTGAGACCGTTTTAAAAACCTCAAATCGACCTGGAAACAAGTAAAACAAAAACAAAATACAAAAAAAAATTTAAAAAATCAAAAATAAAAATAAAAACAAAATTAAAAAAAATGAATGAAGAATAAAAGAAACGTTTCGAGATGTATTTTCCAATGTATTATTCTTCATTCGGAAACAACCATAATTCTAGTGCTACTGAGGGTACTAGCCGTTTTAGGAGTGCATGCAAACTTAGTGTAAGAGAATACCGAGAACTTGAGGTCTTAGAAACTAAGTTTGAACGAGAAAGTTACGAGGTTCCAGAGGTAGATTATGATGAACGTTATTGTGACTTTGAAAGAGTCGACCATAGGAATCATAATTCTAGTTGGACCAACCCCGTAGATTTTAGTTGGAAACCTGAGTACAACTACCATGCACCGCCTCACATGAATTTTGAGCAAAGTTTTCCTAACTTCCCACATGAACCTCCATATAATGTTTGCACTAATACGAATTCCTTAGAGGACACTTTACACACATTTATAGAGGAACAAAGAGAATTCAATAAACAATTTGTGGAAGATTTTAGGGAAACTAGTACTCAACTTTCAGAATTGACCAACACTATTATTTCACATAATTTAAGTCAATTCCCATCCCAATCTGAGGCCATAACACCATCCCCTACTCTCAGTTCTAAACCCGATGAGGATGATGCTATTACCATTTGGAGTGAACCTTTTTCCCGTACCGAAATTCTTCCAACCACTCCAAAGAAAAATGAGAGTTATCACACTGATGTGATAGACTTAATCGTTGAGGAAATCATACACATATTTGCAATGAAACAATCACACAATTTCCTCCACGATTTTGAACCCAAACACTTTCTTTATCCTGAAAATGTTACTAACGCTTCTATTTTTGAGACGCAGGATAAAAGAAAATTCATTTTCGATACAGGATAGCACGCAAATATGCAGTTGGTAGACATACCTAAGAGCGATGCTTCTGATCAGGTTTTATCTTTCTTTTTAGTGTGTTTTATTTTAATTTGTGTCTTTATTTTATTTTGCAAATTTTACTTTTTGGGGTTTTGTTGTTTTTGTTGGTGATCATATTCTCTTTTTCTCGCACAATGCGCTTAACGTTAGACATTGAGGACAATGTCTCATTTAAAGTTGGGGGTAGTATGCATATTCATGCGTTGAAATATATTTTGATTACCATTTTGAAATTTTGAGTTAAATTTTTGCAAAATTCATGACAACAAAATCTTGGTGAGATAGTTTTTGCTATTTTTACTATTGGGAAGTAATTTTTTAGAGTAATTTTATGCACAACCAAACATTGAAAAAAAAATCACACATTCAATTGAGAAAATCCTAAAGTTTAAAGCTTTTAATTTTTGTGAGATGTGAGAATGAGAAAACAACTTTGAAAACTTCTATTGATCATTTGAGTTGGTAAAATTAATTTTTGGGATTTAAAACATGACATTTACTAGAGGGATAATTTTTGTTTTAAAGAGCCTTTGTTGTATTTTAATTTTCCTTTTAATTTCTTGTATTTTTTTTTTATTATTCTTATGTTGTCTCTTGTAAAAAAAATATATAAAAAAATTAGAAAAAAAAAAAGAGAACAAGAGCAACATTTTTCACCTTTATCTTTTGTAGTTTTGTTGAAAAAAATTGTCAAATAAAAAAAAATCAACATTACTACATTTGTTTTCAATTTATGTCATCAATAACAGAAAAAGAAAAAAGAAAAAAAAAAGTTTGTGTATTTTTTTACCTAATTTTGTATTGTTCTTTATTTTGGCTCTCAATGTCATTTTGTAAAATTTCGAAGGTTCTTATGTCATTTAGATTCCAATTAATTGATTAGCCTATCTTTTGATCAATATTCGTTAACATTGTTTGTCCTAAAACGATAACATCCATTTTTGAGTGTTAATTGATAAATTTCCAACTCCAAGAGTGTCAACCATCTCCCATAAAAATACTTTCAATACCTTTGTGAGAATTTGGAGTTGAGACTTTATTCTTTGGTGATTTTTCAATATTGTTGGTGTTAATTTTGGAAAGAACGGTATGGTTGGGTGCACACACATAAAACTCTTGAATTACAACTTTGATAGTTTTGAATAGCATTTTCTAAATTCTCACTAAAAATTTTGTTAAGTGATTTTGCATAATTTAGCTCACTAATTTATCTTGGTAATAATTTTTATCCGCTTGAATTGCTAGAGACTAGCAATAAGCTAGTTGGGGGTTGTGATTAGTGGTGAAAAATGCACATTTGTTGATTTTAATTGTCAAAATAAATTAAGTTTTAATTAATATTTTCATGGAATTAATATGATTTATTTTTGTAATGACCCACTAATCTAGACTCTTGGACCATTATCGAACTATACATACAAATTCTTACTAAAACATACATTTGCGAAAATATCATAATTTATTATAAACTTGTAGAAACAAAGGTTACTTTCATAAAAATAAGTAGGATATGGGTACCCATTGTCTTTAAAACAAAAATAACTTAAAGTAAAAAGAGTTACATAGAAAATGCGGAAAATACATCTAAAACCATAAAAAGTAAAACAAGACTACATCCTCGAATCGAATAACGCTCGGCCCCTTGACTCCATTCACCATCGATACACATCCTCTAAGCGTCACGAATCTTTCCGCCTCTAAAGCTTATTTCCTGCACATAAACAGAAAGGAATGAGCCTAATGCCCAGCAAGGAAAAATCTAACACATAGTCATACACATCAATTTCATAATAACGTAAAGACATATCATAACACATAATACACTTATTATAATGGCCATTATTACTTGGGGTCCCATAGACTAAACAAGCTTATGCCCATGAGATTAGTGGGGTCCTACCAGCTAAATAGGCATATGCCCACAATCTTTTTGGGGTCTTGTTAGTCAAATAGGGCATAAGCCCAAGCCTACAACAAACACATTTATAACATA
This sequence comes from Humulus lupulus, assembly GCF_963169125.1. Classification (NCBI taxonomy): domain Eukaryota; kingdom Viridiplantae; phylum Streptophyta; class Magnoliopsida; order Rosales; family Cannabaceae; genus Humulus; species Humulus lupulus. The sequence goes on along the minus strand of NC_084793.1, from coordinate 188,326,525 downwards.
TTCATAACATATCATAACATAACACATAAGATAACATAAACATAAACATATAGATTCTAGCCTATTTTCCTTACCAAAGTTACCGGGATATAATGGACTGAGTTGGGACTTTTGGAACACTCCTAAAACCATAAGAAAGAGTGAGTCTAAAGAAGGAAAGAGATGAAAAGGAAATGGGAAGACTAAACCATTTGAGAAACATGCTTACCGAAACTTATGTGCTCAAGAACTTAGATTCCCTAACCAAAATAGAGATTAAGGTTAGAGATTGAGTAGAAGACTATGAGAAAGGAAATAACATAATACAGAAATGAACTAGAGTTTTGGTTACCTCAAAGACTTGCAAGATCAATCTAACCACAACCGAAATACTAACGAACCTCACTTCCCAAAGTGTTTGATAAGCTAAAGATGATTAAGCTTATGACTTTCCCACCCAAGTGTTTAACTCTCACACTCTCCTAGCACTTGCAGCTTCTGAACTTAGAGTAAAAGGTGAATAATGGCTGGGTACTGGGTCCTATTTATAGAGTTTGGGAGTGAAAGTATCTTGATTTTACTTGAATAAAAATAATGGCTTTTTAGGTGAAAATCATTTGAATAATCGTTCAGCAGAGGCTGAAGACTCGTTCAAAAGATGCTGGACTTATGGAGGAGTTTGAATGGCTGAAAGGAAAAGAATTCAAAAGTGTTTGAATTTATGCTGGAGGAGGCGATATATCGCCCCCTATAGGCGATATATCGCCTGGACCATTGTTCCCGAGGCGACCGTGCATCGATTCATGTTTTCCGTATCTACATGCTGCGATATATCGGCACACGCTGAATATTTAAACACGAAATTACACATTTTTAGCTAAGTTTGAATGGAGTAAACAGCCTTGACTAAGCCCTCAACGTATTCAGAGCTGCTGACTGACCCTATAACATTCAAACTTTACTCCTTATTAAATTTAATCCTAAAAAATACTTAATCCTTAATCACCATTCATAACATGTGCTTAAAATCCTATTGGTTGATGTCTAAACCTTATAGTATAATAAATATAATCCTTAATATCAGTTACTTTAATCAAACCTTAGGTTATACTTAATATTCTTAAACTATAGATTAAACTTAGAAAATCTATAAGTACTACTATGAGTGTCCAAATAATTCCCGGTCTAAACCAAAAATCCACAGTAACAAAGATAATGCTATAAATACTATCATACTATTATCTATCTTAGCTAAGTAAAGTTCTTGGACTCTACAATTTTATAAATAAAAATATTTGATTATGATTTAATTTATTGTTATTTTGTAGGAATTAAAGTTATATTTTGGCACTTTGAAATGAAGAAGAAAAAAATAATTAAATCTGAAAAAAAAAAAGAATAGAAAGTGGCATTTTTCTTAAAAGAAAGTGGCCCAATCTGAAGAAGTCCAGGCCCAAGCTCAGCCTTTTCCCTCTCCCTTGCGCCACTTGGCGTGCTCAAGGGCCGCCACGTCGCCAACCAGGAACCTGCCCTCCTCCAGCTTGCGCCACCTGTCCCCAGCAAGCCAACCCAGCAAAGCAGCTCACGCACGCCTATGCCTCTTCAAGCCTCCTTTCCTCCTTCAGCCTCCTTCAACGTGGCTGAAACCAGCTGGCCCAATATGAAGGCCCATCTTCAACATACCTCCAACGGCCCAAAACACAAAGTCAGCAGCCCATCTGAAGCATCCTTTCCCTCTAGCAACTGCCACGTGGCGTACTCCCATTGGCTGGGAGTGGTCAAAGTCTCCTCTGCCACAGCCACCCTTCAGCCCATGTTTTATGCACATTGGGCCTTGCAAAATTGCTATTTTGAGCTTTAAAGCTCATCTTTTTTGGTGTTTTTGAAAAAATGTATTTTGACCATACACCAAAATAACTAGGTTAATATTTATAATAAGATTTGATTTTTTAAAATCATATTTTATTATTAATATTTCAGATTTATTTTGTAAACCCCATTTTGTTGTTTAATTTCTTTTTAGTCATTTTCTCCCTCTATAAATAGAGACTCTTTCTTCACATTTTCTATGTAATTTTTAGGTAGCAAAACTCTACCAAATTTTAGTCTCATTTCTCATATTTTCTCTCTAGAATTTCATGAGAATGTCTAGCATAATAGGCTAACCTTCTTAGGAAGGTTAGGATGATCCTATATGTACTATGACTTTGTTTGGTATTTTTGATTCACCATGTGCTTAAAGTTTATACATTTTAGTGATTTATTTTCTTTCATCTCTACTTCTTCATCTTATTATCTATATTTATGTTTACTAATAGTATATAGATTTTGTCATGCACTTTCTATGTATTATCAAATTAGTGAAAAATAATATAGATAATATCTTTATCATTTTCTCCATCTCACTCATATATATGTACTTTTGCTAAAATCTATATAGAATTAGTCATGCTCTTTCTATGTATTTTATAAATAGTAAAAGTAATATTTGTGTTAGGTTTTATGTCCAATCTTTTATTGCATTATTACCAATGGTATAATGTCATTTTTAGATTTCTCATAAGATTTATCTCATCTTTCCATGATAAAGAATAATAATCACTTGAATACATTTTTGTAAAATATATATTTTTGCTTCAATGCTAAATCTTCCAAATGAATAGTTGGGATGTGAACTATCCATTTGTGTAATTTTTGTGAATCAAAGATCCAAATAAATAAGTATGCATATTGGTGACTCTTGATCCTTCCTACTTGTTACCTATTGTTACATCACACTTTATTCTATCTTTATTTCTAATATTAAAATCTTAAAAACAACAACAATATCACTTGTTCTATTTTCCTCACATTATTTATCTCTAATATTTATTTATTGATTAACTTGTTCCTTTACCTCCTTGTGGAATCGACCGCCCATCTATACTATGACTACCGCTAAGTGGAAGTCACGTTTGGGCATTAAACACTTTTATATACGAGACGCAACTCACCTCTCTTCCATCTGGTCTCTGTTTGTGATGTCAACAACGATTTCTCCTCACCCTATAACTTCTTTCATTCTGTAATCACGACCTCCATTTATTCAATCTCTTTTATTCATATCTCCAGTTTTTTCTCTATTTGTGTTCGTTCAATCTCTCATTCTGTCTAATGAGTATTCTTAGCCACTGCCACCACCTCCATCTCTGAATATTTGCCTCCATTGACGAGTCATCTTAGCTAATGCCACCGCCTCCATCTCTGAATTGTGGCCTCCTTTAGCTGCAGTGGATCTGTCAGCTCTTTCATCCTTTGACCAATCCCCGATATCAATTATTTTTGTAAGTATGGGTAATAAGCTGGTTAACATTTATGGGTGTTATCATTTTGACATTTTTTTAACTATGTTTAATTAATAGGGTTACCATATTGCGATTGCTATTTGTTTTGCTTGGCTTGGGGGGTTTGAGATTTCAATACACTTGGCTCAGTGGCTTTGATAGTTTCAGATTGTTGGCTTGGTGGCTTTGAGGTATATGTTTATGATTCATTTTGATTAAATCCCAACTAATCTGAAGTATTAATGGCAATCCATTGTTCTGAGGCCTTTTGATTGTTATTTGTGATGTATATTTAGTATATGGTTTAGATCTATGCTTTGAGAAATTTCTGTTTTGATGATTAGTGTGTTTCATTGTCCTAAGGCTTTGAGAAATTTCTATTTTGATGATTAATGTTTTTCATTGTCCTATGGCTTTGAGTTGTTTCATTGTAATCTCGTTTATGTGTTTCATTGTTATATTATGTTTTATTTGTTTGATTGTCCTTGGGCTTTGAGCTGTGATTAATTGTTTTGGAGTTTTGTTCTTATTCAGAGAGTATTTTTATTTGTTATTGGAAATCTCACGTTCAACGATTTTATGCAATGGGCTTCGGTGGATCCTCCCTGATGATGATTGCTTTATGCATTGATGAACGACTTAGAATGTCTTTGAACATATACATGAGTGACCATTCCTTAGAGGCTATCTTAGAAGAATGATAGTTTAGGGTTGGTACCCTAAGAGCATTTGAAAAGACATTTTTATTGATTTAAATAAAAGTAAAATTTTATTATATTTGATTATTTAAATTATTGCTTGAATAATTTACATATAAATATAAGTAAATTCTATATTCATTTATGAGAATATGATATTGTATCTGTATGAGAGAATTAAGACCATATATTGTTAACAACGATTTTGGCCAACTACGAGTAGATGCAAAAAAGACAATAAGTCTAATAGCCTTGAACAGAAAATGAAACGACACGACCAATTTTATAGTGGTTTAGCTCCAGTTTGTTGGTAATAGCCTAATCCACTTTGAGTTATGATATATGCACCTACACTTAAGATCAGATGAACCTGAGCCAACTGAGTTTCTTAAGTATAAGTCGAAAAATACAATGTTTCTCTCTATAGGTTCTCTGAGAAAATGTCCCAAGAATTCCCCTAGTAAAAGTTCCAAGAGTGCCCAAAATGATGCCATGAGCTCCTCATTTATAGGCTCATGGATCGTACCGCTTTGACAGTGTCCTTGGTTGTTTTAACCAATATTCATTAATAAAATAATAAACAAATTCAAATTACAAAAATATG